>NC_053028.1:708558970-708572462 GCF_003073215.2 Triticum urartu
TCTACTGCAAGCAGACTGGTCAATGGAAGCGGAACTGCCCCAAGTATTTGGCGGATAAAAAGGATGGAAAGGTGAACAAAGGTATATGTGATATACATGTTATTGATGTGTACCTTACTAATGCTCGCAGTAGCACCTGGGTATTTGATACTGGTTCTATTGCTAACATTTGCAACTCGAAACAGGGATTACGGATTAAGCGAAGATTGGCTAAGGACGAGGTGACGATGCGCGTGGGAAATGGTTTCAAAGTCGATGTGATCGTGGTCGGCACGCTACCTCTACATCTACCTTCGGGATTAGTATTAGACCTAAATAATTTTTATTTGGTGCCAGCGTTAAGCATGAACATTATATCTGGATCTTGTTTGATGTGAGACGGTTATTCATTTAAATCAGAGAATAATGGTTGTTCTATTTATATGAGTAATATCTTTTATGGTCATGCACCCTTAAAGAGTGGTCTATTCTTATTAAATCTTGATAGTAGTGACACACATATTCATAATGTTGAAGCCAAAAGATGCAGAGTTGATAATGATAGTGCAACTTATTTGTGGCACTGCCGTTTGGGTCATATCGGTGTAAAGCGCATGAAGAAACTCCATACTGATGGACTTTTGGAACCACTTGATTATGAATCGCTTGGTACTTGCGAACCGTGCCTTATGGGTAAGATGACAAAAACACCGTTCTCCGGTACTATGGAGAGAGCAACAGATTTGTTGGAAATCATACATATAGATGTATATGGTCCGATGAATGTTGAGGCTCGTGGCGGATATCGTTATTTTCTCACCTTCACAGATGACTTAAGCAGATATGGGTATATCTACTTAATGAAACATAAATCTGAAACATTTGAAAAGTTCAAAGAATTTCAGAGTGAAGTTGAAAATCATCGTAACAAGAAAATAAAATTCCTACGATCTGATCGTGGAGGAGAATATTTGAGTTACGAGTTTGGTGTACATTTGAAACAATACGGAATAGTTTCGCAACTCACGCCACCCGGAACACCACAGCGTAATGGTGTGTCCGAACGTCGTAATCGTACTTTACTTGATATGGTGCGATCTATGATGTCTCTTACTGATTTACCGCTATCGTTTTGGGGTTATGCTCTAGAGACGGCCGCATTCACGTTAAATAGGGCACCATCAAAATCCATTGAGACGACGCCTTATGAACTGTGGTTTGGCAAGAAACCAAAGTTGTCGTTTCTGAAAGTTTGGGGTTGCGATGCTTATGTGAAAAAGCTTCAACTTGATAAACTCGAACCCAAATCGGAGAAATGTGTCTTCATAGGATATCCAAAGGAAACTATTGGATACATGTTCTATCGCAGATCCAAAGGCAAGACTTTTGTTGCTAAATTCGGAAACTTTCTAGAGAAGGAGTTTCTCTCGAAAGAAGTGAGTGGGAGGAAAGTAGAACTTGATGAGGTAACTATACCTGCTCCCTTATTGGAAAGTAGTACATCACAGAAACCAGTTTCTGTGACACCTACACCAATTAGTGAGGAAGCTAATGATGATGATCATGAAACTTCAGAACAAGATACTACTGAACCTCGTAGATCAACCAGAGTAAGATCCGCACCAGAGTGGTACGGTAATCCTGTTCTGGAAGTCATGCTACTAGATCATGATGAACCTACGAACTATGGAGAAGCGATGGTGAGCCCAGATTCCGCAAAATGGCTTGAAGCCATGAAATCTGAGATGGGATCCATGTATGAGAACAAATTATGGACTTTGGTTGACTTGCCCAATGATCGGCAAGCAATTGAGAATAAATGGATCTTCAAGAAGAAGACTGACGCTGACGATAATGTTACTGTCTACAAAGCTCGACTTGTCGCAAAAGGTTTTCGACAAGTTCAAGGGATTGACTACGATGAGACCTTCTCACCCGTAGCGATGCTTAAGTCTGTCCGAATCATTTTAGCAATTGCCACATTTTATGGTTATGAAATTTGGCAGGTGGATGTCAAAACCGCATTCCTGAATGGATTTCTGGAAGAAGAATTGTATATGATGCAGCCAGAAGGTTTTGTTGATCCAAAGGGAGCTAACAAAGTGTGCAAGCTCCAGCAATCCATTTATGGACTGGTGCAAGCCTCTCGGAGTTGGAATAAACGCTTTGATAGTGTGATCAAAGCATTTGGTTTTGTACAGACTTTTGGAGAAGCCTGTATTTACAAGAAAGTGAGTGGGAGCTCTATAGCATTTCTGATATTATATGTAGATGACATATTACTAATCAGAAATGATATAGAATTTCTGGATAGCATAAAGGGATACTTGAATAAGAGTTTTTCAATGAAAGACCTCGGTGAAGCTGCTTACATATCGGGCATTAAGATCTATAGAGATAGATCAAAACGCTTAATTGGACTTTCACAAAGCACATACCTTGACAAAATTTTGAAGAAGTTCAAAATGGATCAAGCAAAGAAAGGATTCTTGCCTGTGTTACAAGGTGTGAAGTTGAGTAAGACTCAATGCCCGACCAATGCAGAAGATAGAGAGAAAATGAAAGATGTTCCCTATGCTTCAGCCATAGGATCTATCATGTATGCAATGCTGTGTACCAGACCTGATGTGTGTCTTGCTATAAGTCTAGCAGGGAGGTACCAAAGTAATCCAGGAGTGGATCACTGGACAGCGGTCAAGAACATCCTGAAATACCTGAAAAGGACTAAGGACATGTTTCTCATATATGGAGGTGACAAAGAGCTCATCGTAAATGGTTACGTTGATGCAAGCTTTGACACTGATCCGGACGATTCTAAATCGCAAACCGGATACGTGTTTACATTAAACGGTGGAGCTGTTAGTCGGTGCAGTTCTAAACAAAGCGTTGTGGCGGGATCTACATGTGAAGTGGAGTACATAGCTGCTTCGGAAGCAGCAAACGAAGCAGTCTGGATGAAGGAGTTCATATCCGATCTAGGTGTCATACCTAGTGCATCGGGTCCAATAAAAATCTTTTGTGGCAATACTGGTGCAATTGCCTTGGCAAAGGAATCCAGATTTCACAAGAGAACCAAGCACATCAAGAGACGCTTCAATTCCATCCGGGATCTAGTCCAGGTGGGAGACATAGAGATTTGCAAGATACATACGGATCTGAATGTTGCAGACCCGTTGACTAAGCCTCTTCCACGAGAAAAACATGATCAGCACCAAAGCTCCATGGGTGTTAGAATCATTACTGTGTAATCTAGATTATTGACTCTAGTGCAAGTGGGAGCCTGAAGGAAATATGCCCTAGAGGCAATAATAATGTTATTATTTTATTTCCTTATATCATGATAAATGTTTATTATTCATGCTAGAATTGTATTATCCGGAAACATAATACTTGTGTGAATACATAGACAAACTAAACGTCACTAGTATGCCTCTACTTGACTAGCTCGTTAATCAAAGATAGTTATGTTTCCTAACCATAGACATGTGTTGTCATTTGATTAACGGGATCACATTATTAGGAGAATGATGTGATTGACATGACCCATTCCATTAGCTTAGCACCCGATCGTTTAGTATGTTGTTGTTGCTTTCTTCATGACTTATACATGTTCCTATGACTATGAGATTATGCAACTCCCGTTTGCCGGAGGAACACTTTGTGTGCTACCAAATGTCACAACGTAACTGGGTGATTATAAAGGAGCTCTACAGGTGTCTCCAAAGGTAAATGTTGGGTTGGCGTATTTTGAGATTAGGATTTGTCACTCCGATTGTCGGAGAGGTATCTCTGGGCCCTCTCGGTAATGCACATCACATAAGCCTTGCAAGCATTGCAACTAATGAGTTAGTTGCGAGATGATGTATTACGAAACGAGTAAAGAGACTTGCCGGTAACGAGATTGAACTAGGTATTGAGATACCGATGATCGAATCTCGGGCAAGTAACATACCGATGACAAAGGGAACAAACGTATGTTGTTATGCGGTCTGACCGATAAAGATCTTCGTAGAATATGTAGGAGACAATATGAGCATCCAGGTTCCGCTATTGGTTATTGACCGGAGACATGTCTCGGTCATGTCTACATTGTTCTCGAACCCGTAGGGTCCGCACGCTTAAGGTTTCGATGACAGTTATATGAGTTTATGAGTTTTTGATGTACCGAAGTTAGTTCGGAGTCCCGGATGTGATCACGGACATGACGAGGAGTCTCAAAATGGTCGAGACATAAAGATTGATATATTGGACGGCTATATTCGGACACCGAAAGTGTTTCGGGTGATTTCGGAGAAAACCGGAGAGCCGGAGGGTTACCGGAACCCCCCCCCTCCCGGAGAAGTAATGGGCCATATGGGCCTTAGTGGAGAAAGAGAGGGGTAGCCAGGGTGGGCCACGCGCCTCCTCCCCCTGGTCCGAATTGGACTAGGAGAGGGGGGGCGGCGCCCCCCTTTCCTTCTCCCTCCCCACTTCCTTCCCCCTCCTAGTAGGAGTCCTACTCCTACTAGGAGGAGGACTCCTTGGCGCGCCTATAGGGCGGGCCGGCCTCCTCCCCTTTCTCCTTTATATACGGGGGCAGGGGGCACCCCTAGACACACAAGTTGATCCACGTGATCGTTTTCTTAGCCGTGTGCGGTGCCCCCTTCCACCATAATCCTCGATAATATTGTAGTGGTGCTTAGGCGAAGCCCTGCGACAGTTGAACATCAAGATCGTCACCACACCGTCGTGCTGACGGAACTCTTCCCTGACACTTTGCTGGATCAGAGTCCGGGGATCGTCATCGAGCTGAACGTGTGCTAGAACTCGGAGGTGCCATACGTTTGGTGCTTGGATCGGTTGGATCAGGAAGACGTGCGACTACTTCCTCTACGTTATGTCAACACTTCCGTTGCCGGTCTACAAGGGTACTTAGACAACACTCTCCCCTCTCGTTGCTATGCATCACCATGATCTTGTGTGTGCGTAGGAAATTTTTTGAAATTACTACGTTCCCCAACAGTGGTATCAGAGTCTAGGTTTTATGTGTTGATGTTATATGCACGAGTAGAACACAAGTGAGTTGTGGGCATTATAAGTCATACTGCTTACCAGCATGTCATACTTTGGTTCGGCGGTATTGTTGGACGAAGCGGCCCGGACCGAGATTACGCGTACGCTTACGCGAGACCGGTTCTCCCGACGTGCTTTGCACAAAGGTGGCTAGCGGGTGTCAGTTTCTCCAACTTTAGTTGAACCGAGTGTGGCTACGCCCGGTCCTTGCGAAGGTTAAAACAGCACCAACTTGACAAACTATCGTTGTGGTTTTGATGCGTAGGTAAGATTAGTTCTTGCTTAAAAGCCCGTAGCAGCCACGTAAAACTTGCAACAACAAAGTAGAGGACGTCTAACTTGTTTTTGCAGGGCATGTTGTGACGTGATATTGTCAAGACATGATGCTAAATTTTTTTTGTATGAGATGATCATGTTTTGTAACCAACTTATCGGCAACTGGCAGGAGCCATATGGTTGCCGCTTTATTGTATGCAATGCAATTACGCTGTAATGCTTTACTTTATCACTAAGCGGTGGCGATAGTCGTGGAAGCATAAGATTGGTGAGACGACAACGATGCTACGATGATGATCAAGGTGTCGCGCCGGTGACAATGGTGATCACGACGGTGCTTCGAAGATGGAGATCATAAGCACAAGATGATGATGATGGCCATATCATATCACTTATATTGATTGCATGTGATGTTTATCTTTTATGCATCTTATCTTGCTTTGTTTGACGGTAGCATTTATAAGATGATCTCTCACTAAATTTCAAGATAAAAGTGTTCTCCCTGAGTATGCACCATTGCCAAAGTTCTTCATGCTGAGACACCACGTGATGATCGGGTGTGATAGGCTCTACGTTCAAATACAACGGGTGCAAAACAGTTGCACACGCGGAATACTCAGGTTATACTTGACGAGCCTAGCATATGCATATATGGCCTCGGAACACGGAGACCGAAAGGTCGAGCGTGAATCATATAGTAGATATGATCAACATAACGATGTTCACCATTGAAAACTACTCCATCTCACGTGATGATCGGTTATGGTTTAGTTGATTTGGATCACGTAATCACTTAGAGGATTAGAGGGTTGTCTATCTAAGTGGGAGTTTTTTAGTAATATGATTAATTGAACCTAAATTTATCATGAACTTAGTACCTGATACTATCTTGCTTGTTTATGTTGATTGTAGATAGATGGCTCGTGTTGTTGTTCCGTTGAATTTTAATGCGTTCCTTGAGAAAGCAAAGTTGAAAGATGATGGTAGCAATTATACGGACTGGGTCTGTAACTTGAGGATTATCCTCATTGCTGCACAGAAGAATTACGTCCTGGAAGCACCGCTGGGTGCCAGGCCTGCTGCTGGAGCAACACCAGATGTTATGAACGTCTGGCAGAGCAAAGCTGATGACTACTCGATAGTTCAATGTGCCATGCTTTACGGCTTAGAACCGGGACTTCAACGACGTTTTGAACGTCATGGAGCATATGAGATGTTCGAGGAGTTGAAGTTAATATTTCAAGAAAATGCCCGGATTGAGAGATATGAAGTCTCCAATAAGTTCTATAGCTGCAAGATGGAGGAGAACAGTTCTGTCAGTGAGCATATACTCAAAATGTCTGGGTATAATAATCACTTGATTCAATTGGGAGTTAATCTTCCAGATGATTGCGTCATTGACAGAATTCTCCAATCACTGCCACCAAGCTATAAGAGCTTCGTGATGAACTATAATATGCAAGGGATGAATAAGACTATTCCCGAGCTCTTCGCGATGCTAAAGGTTGCGGAGGTAGAAATCAAGAAGGAGCATCAAGTGTTGATGGTCAATAAGACCACCAGTTTCAAGAAAAAGGGCAAAGGGAAGAAGAAGGGGAACTTCAAGAAGAATAGCAAGCAAGTTGCTGCTCAAGAGAAGAAACCCAAGTTGGACCTAAGCCTAAGACTGAGTGCTTCTACTGCAAGCAGACTTGTCACTGGAAGCGGAACTGCCCCAAGTATTTGGTGGATAAGAAGGATGGCAAGGTGAACAAAGGTATATGTGATATACATGTTATTGATGTGTACCTTACTAGAGCTCGCAGTAGCACCTGGGTATTTGATACCGGTTCTGTTGCTAATATTTGTAACTCGAAACAGGGACTGCGGATTAAGCGAACACTGGCCAAGGACGAGGTGACAATGTGCGTGGGAAACGGTTCCAAAGTCGATGTGATCGCTGTCGGCACGCTACCTCTAGATCTACCTTCGGGATTAGTATTAGACCTAAATAATTGTTATTTGGTGCCAGCGTTGAGCACGAACATTATATCTGGATCTTGTTTGATGCGAGACAGTTATTCATTTAAATCAGAGAATAATGGTTGTTCTATTTATATGAGTAATATCTTTTATGGTCATGCACCCTTGAAGAGTGGTCTATTTTTGATGAATCTCGATAGTAGTGATACACATATTCATAATGTTGAAGTCAAAAGATGCAGAGTTGATAATTATAGTGCAACTTATTTGTGGCACTGCCGTTTAGGTCATATCAGTCTAAAGCGCATGAAGAAACTACACACCGATGGACTTTCGGAACCACTTGATTATGAATCACTTGGTACTTGCGAACCGTGCCTCATGGGCAAGATGACTGAAACGCCGTTCTTCGGACTATGGAGAGAACAACAGATTTGTTAGAAATCATACATACAGATGTATGTGGTTCGATGAATGTTGAGGCTCACGACGGGTATCGTTATTTTCTCACCTTCACAGATGATTTAAGCAGATATGGGTATATCCACTTAATGAAACATAAGTCTGAAACATTTGAAAATCATCGTAACAAGAAAATAAAGTTTCTACGATCTGATCATGGAGGAGAATATTTGAGCTACGAGTTTGGTGTACATTTGAAACAATACGGAATAGTTTCGCAACTCACGCCACCCGGAACACCACAGCGTAATGGTGTGTCCGAACGTCGTAATCGTACTTTACTTGATATGATGTCTCTTACTGATTTACCGCTATCGTTTTGGGGTTATGCTCTAGAGACGGCCGCATTCACGTTAAATAGGGCACCATCGAAATCCGTTGAGACGACGCCTTATGAACTGTGGTTTGGCAAGAAACCAAAGTTGTCGTTTCTTAAAGTTTGGGGCTGCGATGCTTATGTGAAAAAGCTTCAACCTGATAAGCTCGAACCCAAATCAGAGAAATGTGTCTTCATAGGATACCCAAAGGAGACTGTTGGGTACACCTTCTATCACAGATCCTAAGGCAAGACATTCATTGCTAAGAATGGATCCTTTCTAGAGAAGAAGTTTCTCTCGAAAGAAGTGAGTGGGAGGAAAGTAGAACTTGATGAGGTAACTATACCTGCTCCCTTATTGGAAAGTAGTTCATCACAGAAACCGGTTCCTGTGACGCCTACACCAATTAGTGAGAAAGTTAATGATGATGATCATGGAACTTCAGATCAAGTTGTTATTGAACCTCGTAGGTCAACCAGAGTAAGATCCGCACCAGAGTGGTACGGTAATCCTGTTCTAGAGGTTATGTTACTAGACCATGACGAACCTATGAACTATGAAGAAGCGATGGTGCACTAGTAGAAAAAGGGCCTATTGTCCCGGTTCGTAAGGGCCTTTTGTCCCGGTTCTTGAACCGGGACTAAAGGGTCGGTACTAATGCCCTATCCCTTTAGTCCCAGTTCAGTCCAAAACCGGGACAGATGGGCCTCCACGTGGCCTGTGCGCGGAGCCCAGGTAGGAGGGCCTTTGGTCCCGGTTGGTGGCACCAACCGGGACCAATAGGCATCCACGCGTCAGCATTTCTGTGGCTGGGGTTTTTGTTTTTTTAAAGGGAGGGGGGTTGGGGGTTTTGGGGGGTTAATTTAGGTGTTTCATATATTGTGTTAGCTAGCTATAATTAATAGAGAGAAGTGTCCTCTCTTATGTCCGTGCTTGGTCGACGCTACGTACTATACATACGTATAGAGAGGACTAGACATGCTAGCTAGCTAGTAAGCAAACGAAGGAAACAGTAGATCGTCATGAACATATATGCATACAGAGAGAAGTGATATCGACCACCTCTCCTTCTCCGAGAGATTGGTCGAACAACAAGTTCTCGTATATCTATCCGACACTACCGGCTACATATATACAATAATTATCTCTTACAAATATAATCTCCTAACATACGGATGCATGGTCCACATAGTATTCTCCGTCTTCAGCGATCACATAGTCAAGAAATAATGCCGCCAATTCCTCTTGAATTGCTCGCATGCGAGCTGGTGCTAGGAGTTCATCCCGCTTCCGAAACATCTAATTTGAAGAAGGGGGTCAATACATATATATATGAATGAATGAAACTCAACACAAATGATGGTAATAAAATAAAATTGTGAATGTTGTTATTTACGCACTTCATATTGTTCATCAGAGTAGCCCCGCTCACAGGTCGTGTGGCGGATGGACTCGCAAATGTAGTATCCACAGAAATCATTCCCTTGTTCCTGCCACAACCACTTTACAAGAAATAGAGGTCAATCAAATTGATAAGCAAGAATGCCAAATGGTATTGATGAAACTAGCGCTTGAATCACTAGGAGATGCGTGGAACATGCTACTATAGTACTTACTTTCGGGTGTCTAAATTGCAGCTTCTTCGGGAGTCCCGGAGCTTTTTTGGTGAATTTTTTCCAAACCCTGCCAGACAAAGAAAACAATTACTTGATATATCAGGAAATGAACAAAGTTGTTGATATGGTGGATAATGATCGATTTAACTTACTTCTCAAGCATTTGAGTCATGTCCGCATAGTCCTGGGGATCTTTTCATCTTGAGTCTAAGACGGTTACTAGTCCTTGCTCAAGCTTAATCTCTAGGAGAATATAGTGGAAACTGCACACGCATGCATAACTAATCAATTACATTACTATAACCTTGACTAATATATAGGGGAAACCGAATATGCACAAGGCAGTAACACTCACTTGAAGTTGTAAGGAAAGAGTATTATATCTTTGTTTTCATTTATTACCAACGATCGTAGCAAGTTGGCCTCGATATCTGCGGCATGAAATTTAACCTGAGTTGCATCTATGAGATTTGTGTTAATGAACCCAATATCACCGATTTGTCTTTTATTCAGTTCGACGATCTTTAATCAGCATAATATAGTGAGGATAATTATAAATACATGCAATGAAAGAGCTGAGCTATATAGAGAGACTTAATGACAGAAGTAGTACTACTTACAGAAAGTAGGAGGTGACCGTTGCTTTATCGAGGGCCAATTGATTGAAAAACTGAAAGAACTCCTCAAATGGAACAGGCAACAGTTCAATTCCAACAAGGTCATGCTCCTTTTTAACTCTCACATACAAAGTACTCCTCCCCCCAGACTCTCTACAGATTTTCAAGTACCAATCATGCAATCTTCGCATCATCGTTGATAGAGATCTTTCATCTTTGACGAGAGGCTTCCCATACTCGTATCTTTGTATCTGCACCTCCATGAAATCATAATGTACATCGTCGGGCAGGTAATCTCCAAGATTGCTATAACCGGGCACCATCCTCGGATCATTAGCGACGATGTCGCTAGGCACCTTGAGCGGGGGGTACGATTGCTTCGCTTGTTCGCCGAGCTGGGCAATTTGTTTCCCATCTTGTCGTTCTTTCAGCCTTTGATCACTGACAGTACTTCCCGACCGCTCCGCTTCGGCAAATTCCTTTCCAATAATGCGATCACAGTTGCCTTTCAGCGGAGACTTTGGTGGTTTTGTCAGGGCAGCTAGAGTGCGCTTCACTTTCACCGGATCTACCTTCTCCTCCAGAGGTGGATGTTTTGTTGCTTTCACCCCTTCAAAGAAGTTCCTCACTTCTTCTCACGCGATCTCAGCGTTCTCCTCCGGGGTCCTCTCGTATGGTAACTTCTCTGGAGTCTTCGGAGAAGGACCGAATCTGTATGTCCTCCTACCTCTGGCTGTACTGCTAGACGTCGGCAGAGCAGACGGAGCTGCTGTCTTCTTTACTTGCTTACGAGGTGGAGGAGAAGGACTACGACGCGCCGGAGCAGCCGGAGCGGTGGCGGGTCTCTTCCGCCCTTGCTGACGAGGCGGAGAAGGAGGAGGCTGGCTGCTCGGGCGCGCCGGCGCAGGCGGAGAAGGAGGCGGAGTGCGCCACGCACCGAAGAAGGAGCCGGCCGAGTGCCCTGATCGTCACTCGCCGGAGGAGGAGGCGGTGGAGGAGGCGGAGTGCCCTGACTCGCCGGAGGAGGAGGAGGAGGCGAAGTCGTCCAGTTCGGAAGGTTGATGAGCTCCTTCCGCCATAGGCATGGAGTCTACAAAGCAGAACCCAGCCGAGTCTCCCCTTCACCGGTAGGGTGGTCAAGCTGGAGGTCCTCAAATCCCTCCGTTATTTCATCCACCATCACCCTAGCATATCCTTCTAGAATCGTCCGGCAGTGAAAAGTTGCGGCGGGTTCAGTAGGAAAAACAGAGTCAACAGCCGCCTTGACCTTCATATTAATCCATTTTGTCATAAGGTGGCAATTTTGAGACTCCGTGATAGCATCCACGGGATAGCTGGCAGGAGCCGTCAAGACATGCTCCGGCTGATGCAGCTCAGTGGAAGCCACGCTGCTTCTCCGCTGAGATGGCGGGGTAGCTTCGGGGGAAGCTTCGGCAGTTCGGTTGCTGCGATTTGCTTCTCGTTCCTCTATCGCTTGTACCCTAGCGTGCAGCGCCTACAGTTGGGTCTGCTCCACTTTCTTCCTCCTCTCGTGGCATTTGTAACCGCCTGCGTCCGGAAACCCAGCCTTCCACGGAATGGAGCCTGGCATGCCTCGTGTCCGTCCAGGGTGCTCAGCATTCCCGAGGGCCATTGTGAGCTTGTCGTTCTCTCTGTTTGGAACGAACGTCCCTTGCCGCGCTGCTTCGATATAGTGCTTAAGCCTCTTGACTGATATTTCCATTTGCTCATCCGTCCAAATGCACTTCCCTGATACAGGGTCCAAGTTTCCGCCAGCCCCGAAGAACCAAGTCCGGCAACAGTCTGGCCAGTTAATTGTCTCTGGTTCGATCCATTTATCAACCAGATCATTCTCAGTCTTGGCCCACTAAGGCCGGGCTACGAGGTAGCCACCTGACCCCGTGCGATGGTGATGCTTCTTCTTCGCAGCATTTTGCTTGTTTGTCGCCAACATCTTCTTACTCTTTTCCGATGTCTTGTGGGCCACAAATGCGGGCCAGTGATCTCTGATCTTCTCATATCTGCCCTTGAATTCGGGTGTCTCTTTGTTCTCGACAAACTTATTCAGCTCTTTCTTCCACCTCCTGAATAGTTCTGCCATCCTCTTAAGAGCAAAAGACTTGATTAATTGCTCTTTAACTTGCTTCTCCGGATCATCCTCTCCCGGTAGGGTGAAATTTGACTTCAGCTCAGTCAAAAGATCATTTTTCTGCATATCATTGACATAAGACACCTCAGGGTCTTCTGTAGCCGGCTTTAACCATTGCTGGATGCTGATCGGGATCTTGTCCCTAACCAGAACCCCGCACTGAGCAACAAATGCGCTCTTTGTCCGGAGGGGTTCAATCGGTTGGCCGTCGGGCGCGATTGCTATGATCTCAAACCTTTCATCCGAGCTCAACTTTCTCTTCGGGCCTCGTCTCTTTACCGAAGTTGTGCTCGATCCGGAGGGCTAGAAAAAAGAACAGAGACTTAATTAATATGTGTACATACCAAAACAATGAATGCATCAATTAGCTAGTCAGCACAAGCTTAACTAATAAATATACCTGGCCGGACTCGGTTCGGTCACCGGAGACGTCATCATGGTCTCCTTCTTGCACCGACATTGGGTCACCGGAGCCGTCCTCACGGTCTCCTTCTTGCACCGGCATTAGGTCACCGGAGCCATCATAATCATAGCCAGCTGCTTCCAGACCATCGGTGTCGTTGAGAAACAACGAGCAGACGACATCACTTCCTCGTGCAATTATGTCCCCCAACAACTCTTCTTGTACTTTGTCTCGGGCGGTGTCCATAGTTTCTACAAATATTTACAACATGGCAATTATTATTCAAACATGAAAGATGGATATATTAGTGGCAAACGTAGAACTAACATTAATTTAGTGGCCTCGACGCTGCTTCTCTAGGGTTTGGGGTGGCCTCGACAACGCTTCAAGGATAAAAAAAGAAGAGGAAGAAGAAAAAAAAAGAGGAGAAGAAAGAATAGAGGAGTTCTTCTCCTCTATTCTTTCTTCTCCTCTTTTTTCTTCTTCTTCGTCTTTCTTTTTATCGGGAACGAGGGTCATCGAGGGTCGCCGAGCGGTAGAGGAAACCCTAAATAGCAAGTATCGTGGGTGTGAGATACATGTGGCCGTCGGTGTCCGCGTCACTTGTGGTACGTGGATGTAGTGTCCGACACCGACGGCCACATGTATCTAACACCCAC
>NC_053028.1:708573462-708587295 GCF_003073215.2 Triticum urartu
GTATAGGTTTGAGTTCTTCACCATGATACGTGAAAGTGAAAGTGAAAGTTGAGACGCTTATTACTCTTGAGTGTTTGAGCACCCTAGAGCTTCTGCCTCTTGGGTGCTTGGGCACCCTAGACAATTGGTGGTGTCGTGAAGCTCAATTATTGTGGGGACATTTACATCTATGCCCTTAACTCGAACCCACTACTCAGTTTTGCCCCTAATTTTTAGGTATGCTCAGTTTTGCCCCTCCGCCGTTAGTTTCACTTATAGAAATGCCCTTCTCTGCCGTTACCGTTCGGTCAAAGGTCTTTGACCATCCTAAAAAAATAGCAAAAAAAATCAAAAAATATGAAATTTGGTGGGATCGAAGATAGTCATGTCTGCAAGGCGCGTGCACATTTTCATGCCGTTCGGATACTCCGGGAGCTCGTGTCAAAGGAAAACATAAATTTTGTACGCATGCGAGCAGTAAATTCAAAAAAAATAGAAAAAAAATCAAAAAAATATGAAATTTCGTGGGACTCAAGATATTCAGGTGCGCAAGATGTGTGCACGTTTTTGTTGTGTTTGGACATTGTAGGAGCTCGTGGAGAAAAAAAACAAATTTTAGCTCAAAAAAACTTTGAAAAAATGCACTATTTTGTTTTTTTTTCTCTAGAGCGCCCCGTACGTCATTTGATCACCAAAACTTGCAAGCACTTTGTGCACTCAAGCCTCTTTGACGCCAAATAAATTCAAATTTTTTTGAACTTTTTTGCTATTTTTTTCGAATTTACTGTTCATAGGCATAAATTATTTTTGTTTTCCTTTGCCACGAGCTCCCGGAGTGTCCAACCAACACAAAAATGTGCAGACTATCTTCGATCCCACCAAATTTCATATTTTTTGATTTTTTTTGCTATTTTTTTCTGGATGGTCAAAGTACTTTGACCGGACGGTAACGGCGCAAAAGGGCATTTCTATAAGTGACACTAACGGCGGAGGGGCAAAACTGAGCATACCTGAAAATTAGGGGCAAAACTGAGTAGTGGGTTCGAGTTAGGGGCAGAACTAGAATTGGCCCTAAGTTCTATAGCTACAAGATGGAAGAGAATAGTTCTGTCAGTGAGCATATACTCAAAATGTCTGGGTATAATAATCACTTGATTCAATTGGGAGTTAATCTTCCAGATGATTGCGTCATTGACAGAATTCTTCAATCACTGCCACCAAGCTACAAGAGCTTCGTGATGAACTATAATATGCAAGGGATGAACAAGACTATTTTCGAGTTCTTCGCAATGCTGAAAGCTGCGGAGGTAGAAATCAAGAAGAAGCATCAAGTGTTGATGGTCAACAAGACCACCAGTTTCAAGAAAAAGGGCAAAGGGAAGAAGAAGGGGAACTTCAAAAGGAACGGCAAGCAAGTTGCTACTCAAGAGAAGAAACCCAAACCTGGACCTAAGCCTGAAACTGAGTGCTTCTATTGCAAGCAGACTGGTCACTGGAAGCGGAACTGCCCCAAGTATTTGGCGGATAAGAAGGATGGCAAGGTGAACAAAGGTATATGTGATATACATGTTATTGATGTGTACCTTACTAATGCTCACAGTAGCACCTGGGTATTTGATACTGGTTCTGTTGCTAATATTTGCAACACGAAACAGGGACTACGGATTAAGCGAAGATTGGTTAAGGACGAGGTGATGATGCGCGTGGGAAACGGTTCCAAAGTCGATGTGACCGCAGTCGGCACGCTACCTCTACATCTACCTTCGGGATTAGTATTAGACCTAAATAATTGTTATTTGGTGCCAACGTTAAGCATGAACATTATATCTGGATCTTGTTTGATGCGAGACGGTTATTCATTTAAATCAGAGAATAGTTGTTCTATTTATATGAGTAATATCTTTTATGGTCATGCACCCTTGAAGAGTGGTCTATTCTTGTTGAATCTCGATAGTAGTAACACACATATTCATAATGTTGAAGCCAAAAGATGCAGAGTTGATAATGAGAGTGCAGCTTATTTGTGGCACTGCCGTTTAGGTCATATCGGTGTAAAGCGCATGAAGAAACTCCATTCTGATGGACTTTTGGAACCACTTGATTATGAATCACTTGGTACTTGCGAACCGTGCCTCATGGGCAAGATGACTAAAACACCGTTCTCCGGAACTATGGAGAGAGCAACAGATTTGTTGGAGATCATACATACAGATGTATGTGGTCCGATGAATATTGAGGCTCATGGCGGATATCGTTATTTTCTCACCTTCACAGATGATTTAAGCAGATATGGATATATCTACTTAATGAAACATAAGTCTGAAACATTTGAAAAGTTCAAGGAATTTCAGAGTGAAGTTGAAAATCATCGTAACAAGAAAATAAAGTTTCTACGATCTGATCGTGGAGGAGAATATTTGAGTTACGAGTTTGGTGTACATTTGAAAAATTGTGGAATAGTTTCGCAACTCACGCCACCCGGAACACCTCAGCGTAATGGTGTGTCCGAACGTCGTAATCGTACTTTACTGGATATGGTGCGATCTATGATGTCTCTTACTGATTTACCGCTATCGTTTTGGGGATACGCTCTAGAGACGGCCGCATTCACGTTAAATAGGGCACCATCAAAATCCGTTGAGACGACGCCTTATGAACTGTGGTTTGGCAAGAAACCAAAGTTGCCGTTTCTGAAAGTTTGGGGCTGCGATGCTTATGTGAAAAAGCTTCAACCTGATAAGCTCGAACCCAAATCGGAGAAATGTGTCTTCATAGGATATCCAAAGGAAACTATTGGATACACCTTCTATCACAGATCCGAAGGCAAGACTTTTGTTGCTAAATTCGGAAACTTTCTAGAGAAGGAGTTTCTCTCGAAAGAAGTGAGTGGGAGGAAAGTAGAACTTGACGAGGTAACTGTACCTGCTCCCTTATTGGAAAGTAGTACATCACAGAAAACTATTTCAGTGACACCTACACCAGTTAGTGAGGAAGCTAATGATAATGATCATGAAACTTCAGATCAAGATACTACTGAACCTCGTAGATCAACCAGAGTGAGATCTGCGCCAGAGTGGTACGGTAATCCTGTTCTGGAAGTCATGCTACTAGATCATGATGAACCTACGAACTATGATGAAGCGATGGTAAGCCCAGATTCCGAAAAATGGCTTGAAGCCATGAAATCTGAGATGGGATCCATGTATGAGAACAAAGTATGGACTTTGGTTGACTTGCCCGATGATCGGCAAGCAATTGAGAATAAATGGATCTTCAAGAAGAAGACTGACGCTGATGGTAATGTTACTGTCTACAAAGCTCGACTTGTCGCAAAAGGTTTTCGACAAGTTCAAGGGATTGACTACGATGAGACCTTCTCACCTGTAGCGATGCTTAAGTCTGTCCGAATCATGTTAGCAATTGCCGCATTTTATGATTATGAAATTTGGCAGATGGATGTCAAAACTGCATTCCTGAATGGATTTCTGAAAGAAGAGTTGTATATGTTGCAA
This sequence comes from Triticum urartu, assembly GCF_003073215.2. Classification (NCBI taxonomy): domain Eukaryota; kingdom Viridiplantae; phylum Streptophyta; class Magnoliopsida; order Poales; family Poaceae; genus Triticum; species Triticum urartu. The sequence continues at coordinate 708,576,954 of NC_053028.1, forward strand.
CCAGAAGGTTTTGTCGATCCAAAGGGAGCTAACAAAGTGTGCAAGCTCCAGTGATCCATTTATGGACTGGTGCAAGCCTCTCGGAGTTGGAATAAACACTTTGATAGTGTGATCAAAGCATTTGGTTTTATACAGACTTTCGGAGAAGCCTGTATTTACAAGAAAGTGAGTGGGAGCTCTGTAGCATTTCTGATATTATATGTGGATGACATATTACTAATTGGAAATGATATAGAATTTCTGGATAGCATAAAGGGATACTTGAATAAGAGTTTTTCAATGAAAGACCTCGGTGAAGCTGCCTACATATTAGGCATAAAGATCTATAGAGATAGATCAAAACGCTTAATTGGACTTTCACAAACAACATACCTTGACAAAATTTTGAAGAAGTTCAAAATGGATCAAGCAAAGAAAGGATTCTTGCCTGTGTTACAAGGTGTGAAATTGAGTAAGACTCAATGCCCGACCACTGCAGAAGATAGAGAGAATATGAAAGATGTTCCCTATGCATCAGCCATAGGATCTATCATGTATGCAATGCTGTGTACCAGACCCGATGTGTGCCTTGCTATAAGTCTAGCAGGAAGGTACCAAAGTAATCCAGGAGTGGATCATTGGACAGCGGTCAAGAACATCCTGAAATACCTGAAAAGGACTAAGGATATGTTTCTCATATATGGAGGTGACAAAGAGCTCATCGTAAAAGGTTACGTTGATGCAAGCTTTGACACTGATCCGGACGATTCTAAATTGCAAACCGGATACGTGTTTACATTAAATGGTGGATCTGTCAGTTGGTGCAGTTCTAAACAAAGCGTCGTAGCGGGATCTACATGTGAAGCAGAGTACATAGCTACTTCGGAAGAAGCAAACGAAGGAGTCTGGATGAAGGAGTTCATATCCGATCTAGGTGTCATACCTAGTGCATCGGGTCCAATGAAAATCTTTTGTGACAATACTGGTGCAATTGCCTTGGCAAAGGAATCCAGATTTCACAAACGAACCAAGCACATCAAGAGACGCTTCAATTCCATCCGGGATCTAGTCCAGGTGGGAGACATAGAGATTTGCAAGATACATACGGATCTGAATGTTGCAGACCCGTTGACTAAGCCTCTACCACGAGCAAAACATGATCAGCACCAAGGCTCCATGGGTGTTAGAATCATTACGGTGTAATCTAGATTATTGACTCTAGTGCAAGTGGGAGACTGAAGGAAATATGCCCTAAGGCAATAATAAAGTTATTATTTATTTCCTTATAATCATGATAAAAGGTTTATTATTCATGCTAGAATTGTATTAACCGGAAACATAATACATGTGTGAATACATAGACAAACAAAGTGTCACTAGTATGCCTCTACTTGACTAGCTCGTTAATCAAAGATGGTTATGTTTCCTAACCATGAACAATGAGTTGTTATTTGATTAACGGGATCAACATCATTAGTTGAATGATCTGATTGACATGACCCATTCCATTAGCTTAGCACCCGATCGTTTAGTATGTTGCTATTGCTTTCTTCATGACTTATACATGTTCCTATGACTATGAGATTATGCAACTCCCGTTTGCCGGAGGAACATTTGTGTGCTACCAAACGTCACAACGTAACTGGGTGATTATAAAGGAGCTCTACAGGTGTCTCCAAAGGTACATGTTGGGTTGGCGTATTTCGAGATTAGGATTTGTCACTCCGATTGTCGGAGAGGTATCTCTGGGCCCTCTCGGTAATGCACATCACATAAGCCTTGCAAGCATTGCAACTAATAGTTAGTTGTGAGATGATGTATTACGGAACGAGTAAAGAGACTTGCCAGTGACGAGATTGAACTAGGTATTGAGATACCGACGATCGAATCTCGGGCAAGTAACATACCGATGACAAAGGGAACAACGTATGTTGTTATGCGGTCTGACCGATAAAGATCTTCGTAGAATATGTAGGAGCCAATATGGGCATCCAGGTTCCGCTATTGGTTATTGACCAGAGACGTGTCTCGGTCATGTCTACATTGTTCTCGAACCGTAGGGTCCGCACGCTTAACGTTACGATGACAGTTTCATTATGAGTTTATGTATTTTGATGTACCGAAGGTTGTTCGGAGTCCCGGATGTGATCACGGACATGACGAGGAGTCTCGAAATGGTCGAGACATAAAGATCGATATATTGGACTATATTCGGACACCGGAAGTGTTCCGGGTGATTTCGGAGAAAACCGGAGTGCCGGAGGGGTTACCGGAACCCCCCGGGAGTACTAATGGGCCTTATGGGCCTTAGTGGAGAGAGAGAGGGGCGGCCAGGGTGGGCCGCGCGCCCCCTCCCCCTCTGGTCCGAATTGGACTAGGAGAGGGGGGCAGCGCACCCCTCTCCTTCTCCCTTTCCCCCTTCCTTTCCCCCTCCTAGTAGGAGTAGGAAAGAGGGAGTCCTACTCCTACTAGGAGGAGGATTCCTCCTCCCTGGCGCGCCCCAAGGGCCGGCCGGCCTCCCCCCCTTGCTCCTTTATATACGGGGGTAGGGGGCACCTCTAGACACACACAAGTTGATCTTCGTGATCGTTCCTTAGCCGTGTGCGGTGCCCCCCTCCACCATATTCCACCTTGGTCATATTGTAGCGGTGCTTAGGCGAACCCCTGGGACGGTAGAACATCAAGATCGTCACCACGCCATCGTGCTGACGGAACTCCTCCCCGACGCTTTGCTGGATCGGAGCCCGGGGAGCGTCATCGAGCTGAACATTGCCAAGAACTCGGAGGTGCCGGAGACGGTAACGGTGCTTCGGATCGGGAAGGCGTACGACTACTTCCTCTACTGTTGCGTCAACGCTTCCGCTTCGGTCTACAAGGGTACGTAGACTACACTCTCCCCTCTCGTTGCTATGCATCACCATGATCTTGTGTGTGCGTAGGAATTTTTTTGAAATTACTACGTTCCCCAACAAGAACAGCTTCCAATTTTAGTTGGAGGTGATTTCAATATCATCAGGAGGAGAGAGGAGAAGAACAATGATAACTTTGACGGCAGATGGTCGTTTATGTTCAATACTATTATTGAAAGCTTGGATCTAAGGGAGATAGAGTTTTCTGGTAGAAAGTTTACCTGGGCTAATGCTCTACCAAACCCAACTTATGAAAAACTTGATCGAGTTCTTGCGAGCGTGGAGTGGGAACAAAAGTTCCCTCTGGTTACGGTGCAAGCTCTCTCGAGGGGAATATCCGATCACACACCCTTGTTCGTAGACTCAGGGGAGCCGAACCACGTGGGTAACAAGAACACCTTTTCTTTCGAGATGTCATGGTTCGAATGCGAGGGGTTCTTGGACTTGATTGCCAGGGAATGGGATAGAGGTGCAGGAGGCACGACTGCAATCGAGCGTTGGCAGAATAAGATAAGGCATTTGAGAAGTTTCTTGCAGGGTTGGGCTAAGCACCTCAGTGGTGTGTATAAAATAGACAAGGATAGACTCCTTTTTCTTATACAGGCCCTGGACATAAAGGCTGAATCCACGATTTTACTGCCAGCTGAGCTTCAGGTCAAAACTGAGGCGGAGAAGAGGTTGAAAGAACTGCTCCGCGAAGAAGAATTGAAGTGGGCTTTGCGTGCTAAAGTCCGCAAAGTAGTCCAAGCGGATGCGAATACTCAATTCTTTCATTTGATAGCTAATGGTAAGCACAGAAAGAAGCGTATCTTTCAGCTTGAACAAGATGAGGGCACTATTTTAGGATAGGATAACCTACAAACATATATTATCGAGTATTATAAGCAGTTATTTGGACCTCCGGAGGATAATTGTGTGTCCCTCGACGAGTCCAGGACTGAGGATGTGCCTCAGTTATCAGCTGCCGAAAATGATATTCTGGTTGCCCCGTTCTTAGAGAAGGAGGTGTTTGATGCTATTGCACAGATGAAAAACAATAAGGCTCCCGGTCCGGATGGATTCCCGGCCGAGTTCTATAAAAAGTGCTGGCACATTATTAAGGGGGATTTGCTACCTATGTTCAATGATCTGTTCGCTGGACAACTTCAATTATTTCACTTGAATTTTGGAACTATCACACTGCTTCCTAAGAAAACGGATGTGAGAATTGAGCAATTCAGGCCGATCTGTCTCCTCAATGTTAGTTTCAAAATTTTCACCAAGGTCGGGACTAATAGGCTCACACAGATTGCGCATTCTGTGGTACAACAGTGCCAAACTGCTTTCATGCCGGACAGAAATATCCTTGAAGGGGTAGTCGTCTTGCATGAAACGCTCCATGAAATCCACTCCAAAAAGTTAGATGGAGTAATTTTTAAGGTGGATTTCGAGAAAGCGTACGATAAGGTCAAATGGCCATTCCTCCAATAGTCATTGTGTATGAAAGGATTTGATGAAGCTTGGCGCCACCAGGTTGAATCATTTACGGAAAAAGGTAGTGTGGGAATTAAAGTTAATGATGACATAGGTCATTACTTTCAGACACATAAAGGCCTAAAACAAGGAGATCCGATGTCCCCTATCTTGTTTAACATTGTGGTGGATATGTTAGCAATTTTGATAGGAAGGGCTAAGGAACATGGTCAAGTAGGTGGTTTGATACCTCATCTTGTTGATGGAGGTGTATCCATCCTTCAGTACGCTGATGATACAATTATCTTTATGGAGCATGACTTGGCCAAGGCAAGAAATATGAAGCTTGTGTTATGCCTATTTGAACAATTGACCGGGTTAAAGATCAACTTTCATAAGAGCGAGCTATTTTGTTTTGGTAGAGCCAAAGATGAACAGGAGGCTTATAGGCAATTGTTTGGGTGCGAATTGGGAGAGTTACCCTTCTCTTATCTAGGTATTCCCATCCACCATCGTAGGCTGACAAACAGAGAGTGGAAGTGCATCGAGGACCGATTTGAGAAGAAACTGAGTTGCTGGAAGGGTAAGCTCATGTCATACGGAGGCCGATTAATCCTGATAAATTCGGTGCTCACGAGCATGCCTATGTTTCTCCTATCGTTCTTTGAGGTACCAGTTGGTGTTAGGAAGAGACTGGACTTCTATCGATCGCGTTTCTTTTGGCAGGGTGATGAGCTTAAAAGAAAATATCGGCTTGCTAAATGGGATATCATCTGTAGACCGAAAGACCAAGGGGGCCTCGGTATTGAGAACCTAGAAGTTAAGAACAGATGCCTTCTTAGCAAGTGGCCGTGGAAGCTCTCTATGGAGAATGATGCCATGTGGGCTCAAATCCTTCGTAGCAAGTACCTCCAGACAAAAACTTTGTCCCAAGTTACAGTCAGGCCGACAGATTCACCTTTCTGGAAAGGTCTGATGAAAGTCAAACAATCTCTGTTTAATAGGATGAAGTTTGTTATTGGAAACGGCACTAGTACACGTTTCTGGGAGGATACTTGGCTCGGCGAGACACCCTTGGCCATTCAATATCCGCCTTTGTATCGTATCGTTCAACGACGAGAGGTATTCGTCGCATCGGTATTTCAATCTATCCCCCTTAATATTCGGTTTCGGCGGACGCTAGCGGGCAATCGTTGGGAAGAATGGCTCCGTCTAGTTAGGAGACTGATGGATGTCCAGCTTTCTCAACAACCCGATGAATTACGCTGGAAATTGACTAAGTCTGGAGTATTCACTGTTAAATCAATGTATATTGATGTTATTAATTCGAACTCCATTCCTACCTCCAAGCATGTTTGAGATGTCAAAGTTCCTTTGAAAATAAAAGTGTTTATGTGGTTTGTGCATAAACAAGTTATTTTAACCAAGGACAATTTGATAAAGCATAATTTGACAGGACCTACTAGGTGTAGTTTCTGTGATCGGGATGAGACAATCAAGCACCTTTTTTTGATTGCCCCTTGGCCAAAGTGCTTTGGCAGACGGTCCACATTGATTTTAATATCAATCAACCGAATTCTGTTAACGCGTTATTTGGGACATGGCTTAATGGGATTGAGCCTGACTTAGCGAGACACATTCGGGTTGGAGTTTGCGCTTTGCTGTGGACTATCTGGACTTGCAGAAATGATTTGGTTTTTAACAGAATATCATGTATCCATTTTTTGTAGGTTATATTCCGAACTACGGCATTGATCCGTTCGTGGTCGCTACTCACCCCGACGGAGGCCAGGGAGCATTTGGGTACTGGATCTTTCCGCTGGGAGATGGTAGCTCGGGATATCTCCAACCGGTTTGGATGGTGGTCATGTAATAGGATAGGCATTTAGTTTACCTACCTAGCTTTAGCCAGCCGGTTGTGGCGTCTGTTCATGGCTAGTTGGTGTTTCTTGCCTCTTTTTAGCTCTATGTGAGCTTTCTTTGCTATTCATTACTTTTGGAGACTTTGGAACCTTGTTGGCACTTCTTTATTTGGTTAATAAGATGGCCGTATGCATCATTCTGATGCAGAGGCCGGGGAGTCCCCCATTTTCGAAAAAGAATGCCACCATCTTAATTTCTTGATTTTTGAGTTCGGAGTTCTAAAGGACTATCCATGTAAATACAAAAAATGGACGAAAAACATTGTAAATAGAGTAAAACAGCCCACCAACATATACGACACACACTCTCTCTCTCACACACACACACATGCACACCGCCAAAAAGAAGGCCATAGTCAGAGCTTTCCACGACATTATTGTCATCACCCATCCTTAGTTAGTGAAGGAAATATGCCCTAGAGGCAATAATAAAGTTATTATTTATTTCCTTATAATCATGATAAAAGGTTTATTATTCATGCTAGAATTGTATTAACCGGAAACATAATACATGTGTGAATACATAGACAAACAAAGTGTCACTAGTATGCCTCTACTTGACTAGCTCGTTAATCAAAGATGGTTATGTTTCCTAACCATGAACAATGAGTTGTTATTTGATTAACGGGATCACATCATTAAGAGAATGATCTGATTGACATGACCCATTCCATTAGCTTAGCACCCGATCGTTTAGTATGTTGCTATTGCTTTCTTCATGACTTATACATGTTCCTGTAACTATGAGATTATGCAACTCCCGTTTACCGGAGGAACACTTTGGGTACTACCAAACGTCACAACGTAACTGGGTGATTATAAAGGAGTACTACAGGTGTCTCCAAAGGTACATGTTGGGTTGGCGTATTTTGAGATTAGGTTTTGTCACTCCGATTGTCGGAGAGGTATCTCTGGGACCTCTCGGTAATGCACATCACATAAGCCTTGCAAGCATTGCAACTAATGAGTTAGTTGCGAGATGATGTATTACGGAACGAGTAAAGAGACTTGCCGGCAATGATATTGAACTAGGTATTGGATACCGACGATCGAATCTCGGGCAAGTAACATACCGATGACAAAGGGAACAACGTATGTTGTTATGCGGTCTGACCGATAAAGATCTTCGTAGAATATGTAGGAGCCAATATGGGCATCCAGGTCCCGCTATTGGTTATTGACCGGAGACATGTCTCGGTCATGTCTACATTGTTCTCGAACCCGTAGGGTCCGCACGCTTAAGGTTACGATGACAGTTATATTATGAGTTTATGCATTTTGATGTACCGAAGGTTGTTCGGAGTCTCGGATGTGATCACGGACATGACGAGGAGTCTCGAAATGGTCGAGACATGAAGATTGATATATTGGAAGCCTATGTTTGGATATCGGAAGTGTTCCGGGTGAAATCGGGATTTTACCGGAGTACTGGGAAGGTTACCGGAACCCCCCAGGGAGCTAAATGGGCCATGATGGGCCTTAGTGGAAAAGAGAAGAGGCAGCCCTACATGGGTTGCGCGCCTCCCCCTTCCCCTAGTCCTATTAGGACTAGGAGAGGTGGCCGCCCCCCTCTCTCTCTTTTCGCCCTCCGCGAATCCTATTCCATCTAGGATTGGGGGGGGGGGATCCTACTCCCAGAGGGAGTAGGACTCTCCTGGCGCGCCACAGCTTGGCCGGCCAGCCTCCCCCCTCTAGTCCTTTATATACTGAGGCAGAGGCACCCTAGAACATACAAGTTGATCCACGTGATCTATTCCTTAGCCGTGTGCGGTGCCCCCAGCCACCATAGTCCTCGATAATACTGTAGCGGAGTTTAGGCGAAGCCCTGCTGCTGTAGTACATCAAGATCGTCACCACGCCATCGTGCTGACGGAACTCTTCCCCGACACTTTGCTGGATCAGAGTCCGGGGATCGTCATCCAGCTGAACGTGTGCTCGAACTCGGAGGTGCCGTAGTTTCGGTGCTTGATCGGTTGGATCGCGTAGACGTACGACTACTTCCTCTACATTGTGTCAACGCTTCCGCAGTCGGTCTGCGTGGGTACGTAGACAACACTCTCCCCTCTCGTTGCTATGCATCACCATGATCTTGCGGGTGCGTAGGAAATTTTTTGAAATTACTACGAAACCCAACAGCAATAAGCAAATGATACAAGCATAAAAAAAGTGAAGACTTTCCCCCGCAACAATTATGATGATACCATGCCAACTTTGTAACAGACGAGTATAATACCATTGTCCGTTTTATACATGCACATGCTATGTGGGTGAAATTATGATACCATGCCAACTTTCAACTTTTTCAGAGTTCATTGGTCCCGGTTCGTCTGGAACTTTTGGTCCCGGTTCCACGCACGAACCGGGACCAATGCGCCTCGCTCCTGGCCCATGACCATTAGTCCCGGTTTGTGCCACAAACCGGGACTAAAGGGTTGGTCCTCGTTGCGGTCAGAGTTTAGTCCCACCTCGCCAACCGAAGGACGCTCACACCGGTTTATAAGCCCGTCCCTCTCTGCCTTGTTGAGCTCCTCTCAAAGTGAAAATAGATGCCCATATACAGGGAATTTGACCTAAATTCATAGAAATTTATTATGAATTTAGGTTGAATTTTCTCTATAGGCGCATCTATGTTCATTTTTTAGTAAAGTTAATCACAAACTTGTGATTCACACAAATTTCAAAGAATTCAAATTTTAACTATTCAAATTTGAACACTAATGGCACTAACAGAAAGTTTATAATTTTTCTAAAACTAATGGCACTAACAGAAAGTTTATAATTTTGCTGACCTAAAAGCAAAAAGAATTAAAAAATAAAGCAAAAACCAAAGAAAAAAATAATGCAGAAAACAAAACAAAAGAACTGGAAAAAAAATAAAAATAGCAACAATAAGTATTTTGTTGTAAGTAGAAACTAAATAAAATAAATAAAGCAACAAAGAAAACAAAAAAAAGTGTTTTCAAATTTGAAAACTAATGGCACTAACAGAAAGTTTATAATTTTTCTAAAACTAAAAGCAAAAAGAATTAAAAAATAAAGCAAAAACCAAAAGAAAATAAATAATGCAGAAAACAAAACAAAAAACTGGAAAAAAAAATAAAAAATAGCAACAATAAGTATTTTGTTGTAAGTAGAAAGAAAATAAAATAAATAAAGCAACAAAGAAAACAAAAAAACAAAAAAAGTGTTTTCAAATTTGAAAACTAATGGCACTAATAGAAAGTTATAATTTTTCTAAAACCAAAAGCAAAAAGAATTAACAAATAAAGCAAAAAACAAAAGAAAATAAATAATGCAGAAAAAAACAAAAAACTGGAAAAAAAATAAAAATAGCAACAATAAGTATTTTTTGTACGTAGAAACAAAATAAAATAAATAAAGTAACAAAGAAAACAAAAAAACAAAAAAAGTGCCACCTACAGGGCCCCCACGGCGTGAATACGACTAGAAACCCTACCATGGGCCAGGATTCAGGCCCGCAGGAGGCCCAGTAGGCCCATAGGCAGATAAAGTGACTTTAGGCCCGTAAGCTTGCATTTGAGAGGAGCTCGAAGTGGTCAGCGCAGCAGCGCTTATAAACCACTGTCGAAGCCTCTCGACTAGCGAGGTGGGACTAAACATCTCACTGCACCGCGCTAGTTCCATCACGAGGCCTTTGGTCCCGGTTGGTGCCAACAACCGGGACTAAAGGGGTGCATTGGTACCGGCTCGTGGCATTAACCGGGACCAATGCCCCCCTTTAGTCCCGGTTGGTGGCACCAACCAGGACCAAAGGCCGCCGCTTCCCGCCCTTTGGGCTGCTGAAAAGAGGCCTCTGGTCCCGGTCGGTGGCACCAACCGGGACTAAAGGTAGGCATTGGTCCTGGTTGATGCCACGAACCAGGACCAAAGCCTTTCCTATATAACCAAACACTTAGGAAATTTCCCCCCACCCGCCATTCTTCTCTCGAACGCCGCCAGGCTGCTGCGCTGCTCCTCGACGCCGGCCCCTACCCCGACGTCGCCGTCGCCGCCCGCTCGCCGTCGCCCGTGCCCTCGTCCGACGCCGTCGCCGCTCGCCGCCCTGCCCCGACGCGCGTC
>NC_053028.1:708588295-708667597 GCF_003073215.2 Triticum urartu
GTTTATTATTCATGCTAGAATTGTATTAACCGGAAACATAATACATGTGTGAATACATAGACAAACAGAGTGTCACTAGTATGCCTCTACTTGACTAGCTCGTTAATCAAAGATGGTTATGTTTCCTAACCATGGACAAAGAGTTGTTATTTGATTAACGGGATCACATCATTAGTTGAATGATCTGATTGACATGACCCATTCCATTAGCTTAGCACCCGATCGTTTAGTATGTTGCTATTACTTTCTTCATGACTTATACATGTTCCTATGACTATGAGATTATGCAACTCCCGTTTGCCAGAGGAACACTTTGTGTGCTACCAAACGTCACAACGTAACTGGGTGATTATAAAGGAGCTCTACAGGTGTCTCCAAAGGTACATGTTGGGTTGGCGTATTTCGAGATTAGGATTTGTCACTCCGATTGTCGGAGAGGTATCTCTGGGCCCTCTCGGTAATGCACATCACTTAAGCCTTGCAAGCATTGCAACTAATGAGTTAGTTGCGGGATGATGTATTACAGAACGAGTAAAGAGACTTGCCGGTAACGAGATTGAACTAGGTATTGAGATACCGACGATCGAATCTCGGGCAAGTGACATACCGATGACAAAGGAACGACGTATGTTGTTATGCGGTCTGACCGATAAAGATCTTCGTAGAATATGTAGGAGCCAATATGAGCATCCAGGTTCCGCTATTGGTTATTGACCGGAGACGTGTCTCGGTCATGTCTACATTGTTCTCGAACCCGTAGGGTCCGCACGCTTAAGGTTTCGATGACAGTTATATTATGAGTTTATGAGTTTTGATGTACCGAAGTTAGTTCGGAGTCCCGGATGTGATCACGGACATGACGAGGAGTCTCGAAATGGTCGAGACATAAAGATTGATATATTGGACGGCTATATTCGGACACCGGAAGTGTTCCGGGTGATTTCGGAGAAAACCGGAGAGCCGGAGGGTTACCGGAACCCCCCCCCCCCGGGAGAAGTAATGGGCCATATGGGCCTTAGTGGAGAGAGAGAGGGGCAGCCAGAGGTGGGCCGCGTGCCTCCACCCCCCTGGTCCGAATTGGACTAGGAGAGGGGGGGCGGCGCCCCCCTTTCCCTCCCCCTCCCACTTCTTTCCCCCTCCTAGTAGGAGTCCTACTCCTACTAGGAGGAGGACTCCTCCTTGGCGCGCCATAGAGGGCCGTCCGGCCTCCTCCCCTTGATCCTTTATATACAGGGGCAGGGGGCACCCCTTGACACACAAGTTGATCCACGTGATCATATTTTTAGCCGTGTGCGGTGCCCCCTTCCACCATAGTCCTCGATAATATTGTAGCGGTGCTTAGGCGAAGCCCTGCGACGGTAGTACATCAAGATCGTCACCACGCCGTCGTGCTGACGGAACTCTTCCCCGACACTTTGCTGGATCGGAGTCCGGGGATCGTCATCGAGCTGAACGTGTGCTAGAACTCGGAGGTGTCGTAGTTTCGGTGCTTGATCGGTCGGGCCGTGGAGACGTACGACTACATCAACCAAGTTAACGCTTCCGTTGTCGATCTACAAGGGTACGTAGATCACACTCTCCCCCTGTCGTTGCTATGCATCACCATGATCTTGCGTGTGCGTAGGAAATTTTTTGAAATTACTACGTTCCCCAACAGTGGCATCCGAGCCTAGGTTTTATATGTTGATGTTATATACACGAGTAGAACACAAGTGAGTTGTGGGCGATATAAGTCATACTGCTTACCAGCATGTCATACTTTGGTTCGGCGGTATTGTTGGACGAAGCGGCCCAGACCGACATTACGCGTACGCTTACGCGAGACCGGTTCTCCCGACGTGCTTTGCACATAGGTGGCTTGCGGGTGACAGTTTCTCCAAATTTAGTTGAACCGAGTGTGGCTACGCCCGGTCCTTGTGAAGGTTAAAACAGCACCAACTTGACAAACTATCATTGTGGTTTTGATGCGTAGGTAAGATTGGTTCTTACTTAAGCCCGTAGCAGCCACGTAAAACTTGCAACAACAAAGTAGAGGACGTCTAACTTGTTTTTGCAGGGCATGTTGTGATGTGATATGGTCAAGACATGATGCTAAATTTTATTGTATGAGATGATCATGTTTTGTAACTGAGTTATCGGCAACTGGCAGGAGCCATATGGTTGTCGCTTTATTGTATGCAATGCAATCGCGCTGTAATGCTTTACTTTATCACTAAGCGGTAGCGATAGTCGTGGAAGCATAAGATTGGCGAGACGACAACGATGCTACGATGGAGATCAAGGTGTCGCGCCGGTGACGATGGTGATCACGATGGTGCTTCGGAGATGGAGATCACAAGCACAAGATGATGATGGCCATATCATATCACTTATATTGATTGCATGTGATGTTTATCTTTTATGCATCTTATCTTGCTTTGATTGACGGTAGCATTATAAGATGATCTCTCACTAAATTATCAAGAAGTGTTCTCCCTGAGTATGCACCATTGCCAAAGTTCGTCGTGCCCAGACACCACGTGATGATCGGGTGTGATAAGCTCTACGTCCATCTACAACGGGTGCAAGCCAGTTTTGCACACGCAAAATACTCAGGTTAAACTTGACGAGCCTAGCATATGCAGATATGGCCTCGGAACACGGAGACCGAAAGGTCGAGCGTGAATCATATAGTAGATATGATCAACATAGTGATGTTCACCAATGAAACTACTCCATCTCACGTGATGATCGGACATGGTTTAGTTGATTTGGATCACGTAATCACTTAGAAGATTAGAGGGATGTCTATCTAAGTGGGAGTTCTTTAAGTAATATGATTAATTGAACCTAAATTTATCATGAACTTAGTACCTGATAGTATCTTGCTTGTTTATGTATGATTGTAGATAAATGGCCCGTGCTGTTGTTCCGTTGAATTTTAATGCGTTCCTTGAGAAAGCAAAGTTGAAAGATGATGGTAGCAATTACACGGACTGGGTCCGTAACTTGAGGATTATCCTCATTGCTGCACAGAAGAATTACGTCCTGGAAGCACCGCTGGGTGCCAGGCCTGCTGCTGGAGCAACACCAGATGTTGTGAACGTCTGGCAGAGCAAAGCTGATGACTACTCGATAGTTCAGTGTGCCATGCTTTACGGCTTATAACCGCGACTTCAACGACGTTTTGAACGTCATGGAGCGTATGAGATGTTCCAGGAGTTGAAGTTAATATTTCAAGCAAATGCCCGGATTGAGAGATATGAAGTCTCCAATAAGTTCTATAGCTGCAAGATGGAGGAGAACAGTTCTGTCAGTGAGCATATACTCAAAATGTCTGGGTATAATAATCACTTGATTCAAATGGGAGTTAATCTTCCAGATGATTGCGTCATTGACAGAATTCTCCAATCACTGCCACCAAGCTACAAGAGCTTCGTGATGAACTATAATATGCAAGGGATGAATAAGACTATTCCCGAGCTCTTCGCAATGCTGAAAGCTGCGGAGGTAGAAATCAAAAAGGAGCATCAAGTGTTGATGGTCAACAAGACCACTAGTTTCAAGAAAAAGGGCAAAGGGAAGAAGAAGGGGAACTTCAAGAAGAACAGCAAGCAAGTTGCTGCTTAAGAGAAGAAACCCAAGTCTGGACCTAAGCCTGAAACTGAGTGCTTCTACTGCAAGCAGACTGGTCACTGGAAGCGGAACTGCCCCAAGTATTTGGCGGATAAGAAGGATGGCAAGGTGAACAAAGGTATATGTGATATACATGTTATTGATGTGTACCTTACTAATGCTCACAGTAGCACCTGGGTATTTGATACTGGTTCTGTTGTTAATATTTGCAACTCGAAACAGGGACTGCGAATTAAGCGGAGATTGTTTAAGGACTAGGTGACGATGCGCGTGGGAAACGGTTCCAAAGTCGATGTGATCGCGGTCGGCACCGCTACCTATACATCTACCTTCGGGATTAATATTAGACCTAAATAATTGTTATTTGGTGCCAGCGTTAAGCACGAACATTATATCTGGATCTTGTTTGATGCGAGACGGTTATTCATTTAAATCAGAGAATAATGGTTGTTCTATTTATATGAGTAATATCTTTTATGGTCATGCACCCTTGAAGAGTGGTCTATTCTTATTGAATCTTGATAGTAGTAACACACATATTCATAATGTTGAAGCCAAAAGATGCAGAGTTGATAATGATAGTGCAACTTATTTGTGGCACTGCCGTTTAGGTCATATCGGTGTAAAGCGCATGAAGAAACTCCATGCTGATGGACTTTTGGAACCACTTGATTATGAATCGCTTGGTACTTGCGAACCGTGCCTCATGGGCAAGATGACTAAAACGCCGTTCTCCGGTACTATGGAGAGAGCAATAGATTTGTTGGAAATCATACATACAGATGTATGTGGTCCGATGAATATTGAGGCTCGTGGAGGATATCGTTATTTTCTCACCTTCACAGATGACTTAAGCAGATATGGGTATATCTACTTAATGAAACATAAGTCTGAAACGTTTGAAAAGTTCAAAGAATTTCAGAGTGAAGTTGAAAATCATCGTAACAAGAAAATAAAGTTTTTACGATCTGATCGTGGAGGAGAATATTTGAGTTACGAGTTTGGTGTACATTTGAAACAATGCGGAATAGTTTCGCAACTCACGCCACCTGGAACACCACAGCGTAATGGTGTGTCCGAACGTCGTAATCGTACTTTACTAGATATGGTGCGATCTATGATGTCTCTCACTGATTTACCGCTATCGTTTTGGGGTTATGCTTTAGAGACAACTGCATTCATGTTAAATAGGGAACCATCTAAATCCCTTGAGACAACACCTTATGAACTGTGGTTTGGCAAGAAACCCAAGTTGTCGTTTCTTAAAGTTTGGGGCTGCGATGTTTATGTGAAAAAGCTTCAACCTGATAAGCTCGAACCCAAATCGGAGAAATGTGTCTTCATAGGATACCCAAAGGAGACTGTTGGGTACACCTTCTATCACAGATCCGAAGGCAAGATATTTGTTGCTAAGAATGGATCCTTTCTAGAGAAGGAGTTTATCTCGAAAGAAGTGAGTGGGAGGAAAGTAGAACTTGATGAGGTAACAGTACCTGCTCCCTTATTGGAAAGTAGTTCATCACAGAAATCAGTTCCAGTGATTCCTACACCAGTAGGTGAGGAACCTAATGATGATGATAATGAAACTTCTGATCAAGTTACTACCGAACCTCGTAGGTCAACTAGAGTGAGATCCGCACTAGAGTGGTACGGTGATCCTATTCTGGAAGTCATGTTACTTGACCATGACGAACCTATGAACTATGAGGAAGCGATGATGAGCCCAGATTCCGCAAAATGGCTTGAGGCCTTGAAATCTGAGATGGGATCCATGTATGAGAAGAAAGTGTGGACTTTGGTTGACTTGCCCGTTGATCGGCAATCCATAGAGAATAAATGGATCTTCAAGAAGAAGACTGACGCTGACAGTAATATTACTATCTACCAAGCTCGACTTGTTGTGAAAGGTTTTCGACAAGTTCAAGGAGTTGACTACGATGAGACCTTCTCACCGTAGCGATGCTTAAGTCTCTCCGAATCATGTTAGCAATTGCCGCATTTTATGATTATGAAATTTGGCAAATGGATGTCAAACTGCATTCCTTAATGGATATCTTAAAGAAGAGTTGTATATGATGCAACCAGAAGGTTTTGTTGATCCTAAAGGTGCTAACAAAGTGTGTAAGCTCCAATGATCCATTTATGGACTGGTGCAAGCATCTCGGAGTTGGAATATACGCTTTGATAGTGTGATCAAAGCATATGGTTTTATACAGACTTTTGGAGTATCCTGTATTTACAAGAAAGGTGAGTGGGAGCTCTGTAGCATTTCTGATATTACATGTGGATGACATATTACTGATTGGAAATGATATAGAATTTCTGGATAGCATAAAGGGATACTTGAATAAGATTTTTTCAATGAAAGACCTCGGTGAAGCTACTTACATATTGGGCATTAAGATCTATAGAGATAGATCAAGACGCTTAATTGGACTTTCTCAAAGCACATACCTTGACAAAGTTTTGAAGAAATGCAAAATGGATCAAGCAAAGAAATGGTTCTTGCCTGTGTTACAAGGTGTGAAGTTGAGTAAGACTCAATGTTCGACCACCACAGAAGATAGAGAGAAAATGAAAGATGTTCCCTATGCTTCAGCCATAGGCTCTATCATGTATGCAATGCTGTGTACCAGACCTGATGTGTGTCTTGCTATAAGTCTAGCAGGGAGGTACTAAAGTAATCCAGGAGTGGATCACTGGACAGCGGTCAAGAACATCCTGAAATACCTGAAAAGGACTAAGGATATGTTTCTCATATATGGAGGTGACAAAGAGCTCATCGTAAATGGTTACGTTGATGCAAGCTTTGACACTGATCGGGACGATCTAAATCGCAAACCCGGATACATGTTTTACATTAAACGGTGGAGGCTGTCAGTTGTGTCAGTTCTAAACAAGCGTCGTGGCGGGATATACATGTGAAGCGGAGTACATAGCTGCTTCGGAAGCAGCAAATGAAGAGTCTGGATGAAGGAGTTCATATCTGATCTAGGTATCATACCTAGTGCATTGGGTCTAATGAAAATCTTTTGTGACAATACTGGAGCAATTGCATTAGCAAAGGAATCCAGATTTCACAAGAGAACCAAACACATCAAGAGACGCTTCAATTCCATCCGGGATCTAGTCCAGGTGGAGACATAGAGATTTGCAAGATACATACGGATCTGAATGTTGCAGACCCGTTGACTAAGCCTCTTCCACGAGCAAAACATGATCAGCACCAAAGCTCCATGGGTGTTAGAATCATTACTGTGTAATCTAGATTATTGACTCTAGTGCAAGTGGGAGACTGAAGGAAATATGCCCTAGAGGCAATAATAATGTTATTATTTTATTTCCTTATATCATGATAAATGTTTATTATTCATGCTAAAATTGTATTATCCGAAAACATAATACTTGTGTGAATACATAGACAAACTAAACGTCACTAGTATGCGTCTACTTGACTAGCTCGTTAATCAAAGATGGTTATGTTTCCTAACCATGAACAAAAGTGTTGTTATTTGATTAACGGGATCACATCATTAGTTGAATGATCTGATTGACATGACCCATTCCATTAGCTTAGCACCCGATCGTTTAGTATGTTGCTATTGCTTTCTTCATGACTTATACATGTTCCTATGACTATGAGATTATGCAACTCCCGTTTGCCAGAGGAACACTTTGTGTGCTACCAAACGTCACAACGTAACTGGGTGATTATAAAGGAGCTCTACAGGTGTCTCCAAAGGTACATGTTGGGTTGGCGTATTTCGAGATTAGGATTTGTCACTCTGATTGTCGGAGAGGTATCTCTGGGCCCTCTCGGTAATGCACATCCATTTAAGCCTTGCAAGCATTGCAACTAATGAGTTAG
Organism: Triticum urartu; assembly: GCF_003073215.2. Classification (NCBI taxonomy): domain Eukaryota; kingdom Viridiplantae; phylum Streptophyta; class Magnoliopsida; order Poales; family Poaceae; genus Triticum; species Triticum urartu. The sequence continues at coordinate 708,595,779 of NC_053028.1, forward strand.
TTGCGAGATGATGTATTACAGAACGAGTAATAGAGACTTGCCGGTAACGAGATTGAACTAGGTATTGAGATACCGACGATCGAATCTCGGGCAAGTAACATACCGATGACAAAGGGAACAACGTATGTTGTTATGCGGTCTGACCGATAAAGATCTTCGTAGAATATGTAGGAGCCAATATGAGCATCCAGGTTCCGCTATTGGTTATTGACCGGAGACGTGTCTCGGTCATGTCTACATTGTTCTCAAACCCGTAGGGTCCGCACGCTTAAGGTTTCGATGACAGTTATATTATGAGTTTATGAGTTTTGATGTACCGAAGTTAGTTCGGAGTCCCGGATGTGATCACGGACATGACGAGTCTCGAAATGGTCGAGACATAAAGATTGATATATTGGACGGCTATATTCGGACACCGGAAGTGTTCCGGGTGATTTCGGAGAAAACCGGAGAGCCGGAGGGTTGCCGGAACCCCCTCGGGAGAAGTAATGGGCCATATGGGCCTTAGTGGAGAGAGAGAGGGGCAGCCAGAGGTGGGCCGCGCGCCTCCTCCCCCCTGGTCCGAATTGGACTAGGAGAGGGGGGCGGCGCCCCCCTTTCCCTCTCCCTCCCCACTTCTTTCCCCCTCCTAGTAGGAGTCCTACTCCTACTAGGAGGAGGACTCCTCCTTGGCGCGCCATAGAGGGCCGGCCGGCCTCCTCCCCTTGATCCTTTATATACGGGGGCAGGGGGCACCCCTTGACACACAAGTTGATCCACGTGATCATATTTTTAGCCGTGTGCGGTGCCCCCTTCCACCATAGTCCTCGATAATATTGTAGCGGTGCTTAGGCGAAGCCCTGCGACGGTAGTACATCAAGATCGTCACCACGCCGTCGTGCTGACGGAACTCTTCCCCGACACTTTGCTGGATCAGAGTCCGGGGATCGTCATCGAGCTGAACGTGTGCTAGAACTCGGAGGTGCCGTAGTTTCGGTGCTTGATCGGTCGGGCCGTGGAGACGTACGACTACATCAACCAAGTTAACGCTTCCGTTGTCAATCTACAAGGGTACGTAGATCACACTCTCCCCCTCTCGTTGCTATGCATCACCATGATCTTGCGTGTGCGTAGGAAAATTTTTGAAATTACTACGTTCCCCAACAGGAGGTGCCGTAGTTTCGGTGCTTGATCGGTCGGGCCGTGGAGACGTACGACTACATCAACCAAGTTAACGCTTCCGTTGTCAATCTACAAGGGTACGTAGATCACACGCTCCCCCTCTCGTTGCTATGCATCACCATGATCTTGCGTGTGCGTAGGAAATTTTTTAAAATTACTACGTTCCCCAACACAGTCGGCTCCCACCCCCAGCCGCCTCCCGCCTCCCAGCTGCCTCTCGGCCCCCAGCGGCCAGAGGCAGGCCGACCTCAGGCCTCCTCGAGCCGCCGCGCCAGAGGCAAGGCGGGCTAGAGGCAGCCGCACCGCCGCCCCGAGCTCCCCGCAGGTATGCTTCCTTTTCTTTCTTTTTGTTTTATTTTTTTCCTTTTTGATTCATTGTTGGCACTCACAATTTATTGTTTGTTGTATTGTGTAGATGGAGGTGAACAACAACGACATGGACTCGTTGTCTGATTCATCGGGTTGGTCGTCATCCGACGATTCGGACATTGACGAGTTGTTGCAAGACGACGACGTCGAGATGATGAGCCTCCTCATCGACGTGCAATCCTTTGAAAACCGCGTGAAGCTGATGGATCAGAGGAGAGGGACGAAGATGGGGCGAGTCACCATCTACCGGAACCGCGCTCTCGGACACGAGCATTTGATGGAAGACTACTTCGCGGAGGTACCTACATACCCTCCTCGTCTCTTCCACAGAAGGTACCGAATGCGGCGTAGTTTGTCTGTGAAGATTGTCACCGATTGTGAGGCCGCCTCCTATTACTTTAAACGTCGTAGATCCGCCGCCGGTATTATGGGGTTTAGTGCATATCAAAAGATATCGGCGGCAATGCGGGTACTCGCTTATGGCATACCCACGGATTATACCGACGAGTATCTTCGCATTGGGCAAGATACAACCACGGAGTCAGTCCGTAGTTTGCCAAGTTGGTCATTCGGTTGTATGGTGAGCAGTATCTTCGGGCACCAAACGAGGAAGATACAAAGAGATTAATGGAAATGAATGAAAAAAGGGGATGGCCGGGGATGCTAGGTAGTCTTGACTGCATGCATTGGAGGTGGAAAATTGCCCAAAGGCATGGCACGAAATGTATTGAGGTAAAAGTCGTGATGCTACCATTGTGCTTGAGGCCGTAGCATCTCAGGACACATGGATTTGGCATGCATTCTTTGGGTTGCCGGGAACACTCAATGATATCAATATCCTCAATTGATCTCCTTTGTTCAAAAGATTAATTTCTGAGGATGCTCCAGCTTGCAACTACAAAATCATGGACAATGAGTACTCAATGGGATACTATCTCACCGATGGCATCTATCCCGAATGGGCAACTCTTGTGAAGTCCATCAAGGAAAAAAAATGGGGTGCCCTTAACAAGAAAAGAGGCTCATTTCACCAAGGCACAAGAGGCAGCCCGCAAGGATATTGAGAGAGCTTTCGGTGTTTTGCAAGCAAGGTTTGCCATAGTTCGTGGTCCAGCTCGGTTTTGGGACAAAAAAACCTTGATGAACATCATGAAATGTTGTGTGATTCTACACAACATGATCCTAGAGGATGAAAGAGGGTTAAACCTCCCTTGTTTCTATGACAATGTTGGTACCCGTGTGCAACCGGAAAGAAACCCTTCTCGCATACACGCTTTTCTTCAAGCACATCGTGAGATTGAGGATGCAACCACTCATGGTCGGCTCCGGGATGATCTAATAGAGCACCACTGGCAATTGGATGGGCGGCGCATTGGCCCATGATGTATCTTTGTTTTACTTTTCTATGTCCTATTTGATTCGAACAATTAGTGTAATTTGCTCAAACATTGTTGTAATAATTTGAATGATTATTGTTTTATTCGGTGTTGTAATAATAACTAGAATGATTATTGTTTTATGTCAAATGTGATGGAATTTGTGATATGTCATATGATGAAATGTGATGAAATGTGTGATATGTGAAATGATAGATTTAAAGGTTGGGGTTGAGGCAAAGACTAGAACCCTCAAATCCAACCCTTAAAGTAGTTTAAAGGTTGGGTTTGAGGGTTCTAGTCTTTGCCCCTATTTTTCAACTCTTAAAAGTGTCAAAAGGTGGCACTTCTCAACCCTTAAAACTGCTATAAGGGTTTGAGGGTTTAGGGGTTCTACTAGTAATGCTCTTACAAGCTTTTTTTTTCCTACAAAACCTGTTCCAAAAAATTTCTCAAGAAAAACAAAAACTGTTGGAAAAAATAAGTGCAGTCAGACAAACAGCTGACGCACGACGTCGCCGACCAGCTCGTCGAAGATGGCGCGCTCGATCTTCCTCCCGACGGCGCAGGCGTCCTCGCACAGCGCCTCCGGCACCCACGGCGACCTCCCGACATCGCGCTCCGCTGTGCCGTCCACCGTCGCCCGCGCCGCGTGCCGCCACACCTCGTCTTCCAGCTCCCTCCCCCGCGGCCGCGACGGCGACGGCGCGCCGTTGTTGCACTCGACGACCCACCGGCGCAGACACGACGGCGAAGAACACGAGACGGCAGGTCTGGCGCCCGCCTGCATTGCCTCGTTGGCCAGGTCGAAGAGCAGCCTGCGGCGGTCCGCCGCCCCGAGTTCCTCCTCCTCTCCGGCGCCGTCGTCGCGGCGCCGGAGGCGGCGGTAGTAGTACCCGTCCTCCACCTCGTCGAAGACTTCCTCGGAGATGGCGATCGAGTCCGTCCTGGAAACCGTCGCGTCGTCGTCGTCGAACAGACCCGCGGCGACGAGCACTTCCCGGACGTACGCCGTGTCAGGGTCGTCGCTCTCGGCCGCGGCGTCGGCCTTCCATTCCCACGGCGACTCGCCGCCGCCCACGGACGCCTCGAACTCCGACGAACACCTGGGACTCCATCTCGGGATCGACTCTGCAAAGCGCATTGCTGCTTAATTCGCTGCAGCAAAGAAATCATATGGAATGCAGCAAAACTTTTGGTAAATTTTGTGATCCTGTACCTGGGAGGAACGTGCAGTTGAGATCACCGGCGAAATGGCGCCCGCCGCTGACCTCCAACGGGGACACCGGGCTAGGAGGCGCCGGAGAGGAAGGCTTCTTCTTGGACAGATGCATCAGCAGCAGCTTCCCGGCTCCTCCGCCCAGGCAGAGGCTCTGCCTCAGGCTGGCCACCGTCCCTCTGAAAATGCTGAAGCTTCTGCTCCGGCCCACCATCTTCTGCTCCGCCACAGAGGACGCTTCCGAAGAACACCCCGCCGCCGGGGCAGAGAACGACCGGAGCAGCGCCCGCGGCGACGCAGCAACGAAGTCGACGCCGTCGTCGCCGTGCAGCTTCGCCGGACTCCGACGCGGGTCACGGTCAGGGCTCTGCCGGTCGTTCACGCCAGCGCCTGCCCGCAGCGGTGACCACCTGCCGCCCCTCGGTCCTCTGCCCGTGGTCTTCGTCGGCGACATGGCCTCGGTCCTCGCCATGACGCTCCTCAGCATCCTGTGCTCCGGGGACGGTGACGCCGCGGCGCCGTCGCGCCGGCCGCGGTCGCCTCGGAAGACGCGGAAGGACTCCAGCCGGCTCAGCCTCTTGCCGACGGCCTCCCTGATCTGCCTCGCCGTGTCTTGCGCCGTTCGCTCCGGGCCGTCGCCGACGCTTCCCCAGCCTCTCCTCTCCTTCGCGACCACGTCGCCTGCGCCGTCGGTCTTGGCTTTCGTTTCGGCCTTGAGCCTCTCCGCCCTCTCCTTCACCTCCCGGAGGAAGTCCTCCATGTCCATGCCGCCGTCCCGCACCGCCTTCCATGACGGCGTCGGAACGGCGTTCCGATGATCACCGGCGGCACCGAGAGCAGCACTGGTCGTCGGCCTGAGGATCGCTATCCGTGTCGCCGGCATGCCGCGCGATTTGTCCGGCGTGCTGCTCGTTTGCTCATGCTCGTCATGTTCTTCAGACACTGCAGCCTCCATGGCCGCTGCAGCTTCTGAACCACGCTGCTGCTGCTGCTCTGCTTCAAATTTCTTCAGGGTAGATACAACCGCCACCTGAATGTCTTCTTCTTCCTCCTCCGCGCTGCTCTGGCGGCCGCCATAGCCGTACCTGGCCAGCTTCTCCCGGCGCAGGTTCTCCTGCGCGATCCTCTGGATGCACCTCCCGTCCAACAGCCCGGCCACCCGACCACCGCTCCTCCTCCCCGACGTCACTACCCCCTCCTCCTCCTCCGTCCCCATTGGCGGCGTGGCCGTGGAGGCCAGCTGCCAGGAAGCCCGGAAGTCCTCCTTGATCTTCTCCAGCAGCTCCTCCTGCGGATGCTCGCGGCGGCGACGATCACACCTTGCCCTCCTCCGCCGCGGCTTCATCTTGTTGAGGCAGTACCTGTAGTAGTCCCCGCCGATGCGCCGGCCGTGGTGGGCGCCGAGCGGGCCGCACTTGGGCTGCTCGGCCTGGGACGACGACGGTTTCAACAGGCTGATGGTCGTGGTACTGGTTCCTCCCGCGGCTTGGACGATCGTCGTCGCCGTCGCCGGCACCGTCGTGTGGCGCTGGTCCTCCATGCCCATGAGGCGGGCGATGACGCTCGGCTGGCCGAGCATCGATCGATCGGATTCTTGGGACGGCGGGCGTCGCGACCGTGCTGGCTGCTGATCGAGGTTCGAGGAGGAGGAGGATTGGGGTTTCTGGTTCAGCTCGATCGCCTGCTGTGTCAACAATGGCACCAAATGGATTTCTCGGAGGGAGGAGTCGTCCCGCGCACGACCAAACATTTTAGATTGGTGGGACGGCAGGCAACAAAAGCTAAGAGAACCGAAGCTTGGTGAGCCGGCTGGACGTTCACGACGACAGTTTGATCCTGGCACGTCCATCGCTTTGCATTTCATTTCATTTCACGTCCACTCACCAGCATCGACTTGGATTTCTTTTGTCCGAGTCAAAACCATTCGATCGAATCTTGACGCCGCAGCCTTTGCACGAATCTCAATGCTTGGATGCAGTGCCGGAGCTTGGGAGATCACTAAGCTCCGCCACTGCTTGGATGCTGGATGGCTCGAGTGACGGTTCGGGCATAAGAAAACAAAAACCTTTTTTATTTTTGCAAATCAACAAGCCTTATTATTTACTCTTTCTTGAGAAAAAAATCTTCTGATATATTAAAGCTTTATTGCTTGCTCGTCGTGATTACATTCACGTCTCGAAAACCAGCTAAGAAAATATTGAAGACACCCTACATTTAGCAAGACCATATTAATTACTATTTTTGCCATGACAAATCTGCGCTGCAAAGGAAAATATTGATTATTGCAAAACAAAGATACCAGTGTATCCTTTCCGTACTTATGGTTACTGGCGCAAATCAACAAAAGCTAAGAAAGAAAGCCATTATCCCGACTCTAAATTATTAGTAAAAAACAGAAAGTTCGGAATAGAGCACAAGGTGTTTGAGAGAAACAGCAAGAATAAAACAAAAATAAAGAATAAAATAAAAAACATCACATGCATCGTAAACGGGGCATGTAGACCAAGGGTGAAGAAGATTTTTTTTTTTGGAAAAGGAGGATAACCCCCGACCTCTGCATACACCCATAAAGGTGAAACAGATGTAGTGCCAAAGAATGGATGTCAGCCAACTATATCAAAAGAAGTACTCACCTACTTCAAGGAGTGATGATGTACCACCATCTATCGCCCAAGTGGAATCTCGGTCCCCTTGCCCTGGCATGAAGGGTGCCGACCCATCAGGTGACAAAGAAGCTCACTTGAGAGGTTGAATGAACACCATAACTGGACCAAGGCATACATCTGCCACAAATGTAGCTCAAAAAGAGAACGGTATTGTTGTGGTCCACGAACCAATCACACGATGGTCAGTTGATATAGACCCAAGGGTCTAAGCACAAGCCTTTGAGGAGGGAACGACGTAGAGGCATCGAAAACATCCACTTAAGCAACCAGGCCATGGCTTTTCATGCCCGAAACCCGATTGATGGAGGCACGACCCAATGACAATGCCTTCATGGAAAGAAGTGACGCTCTTCATGCCCAAAACCTGATTGATAGAGGCACGGCCCAATGACAATGCCTCCATGGAAGGAAGTGGCTCTTTTTGCGCTCAAGGCCCGAGTGATAAAGGCACGACCCCATAACGATGCTCCCATGGAAGGAAGTGGCACTCAAAAAGGTCATCATCGCCTGCACCGACATTTATGCTAGGCTTCATTGCCACCTTTAACTGAAGCTCACGCTTCTTACTCATACAAAAATACATCATTGTGGCCAAATTAAGTTTTTTTTGTTTGGAACATGTGAAGGATTCAGAAGGACTGAGAGTTGCTCTATATATTATAAACAAAAAACACATACAACTCACACGAGGACCCAACTGAAAACTAAATTTTCAACTATGTCCAACATGTTTACAAGAAGAGCACCGCAAATAAAGCATAGATTGCAATTGAGTTATCTTGCAACACTGAGCTCCAACTCTGAACAGCCTTGCCGACGTCGGAGAAAATATCACTTGGGCCAACAAGGTCGTCACTGCTGCAGTACCAGATCTCACGAGAAGTGACAGCAGTGGACGGAGAACCATAGCTCACCTACCACCCTTTTGACATGCAGGTCAGGAGAAGAAGCAAAGGTCGTGGCCATCTTACAGAAGACCATCATCATCTGGCACCGCTGTCAAGGCCACTTATTTTTGTGGCTTTTTTGAGCTTCTAGAATAAGCTTTCTCCTACCGAGCTTATTATAGAAGCCCAACCAAAAATATATTTTTTAAATCTACTAGTCAAATCGTAATTAGTAAGCTTTTGAAAAAGTTGATTGGGCTTTTAGGTTTAGATTAATTTGGATAGGAGGCAGCTTATTTCAGCTTATTTTAGAAGACCGTTGTGAGGATATAACTTGTATCTGATCTCAGATCTGTGGCTAATTCACCATGAGGTATGCACAAGCTCACGCACGCCACACACTAGCCATGGCTGAAGCCACCAACTCCTTTCCCAATCCACACGCAAAGCACACACCGCTTATATCAGCATACACCCTTAACGGGCCCAATCTGGGCCTGCAAGCCACTGGGGAAGTCGTCGATCGCGAGTGGGCCACGAGGCTGCTGGCCCACGAGTCGAGTCCTCATCACCTCGCGCTTCTGGATGACTGGCTTTGTCCTTGTGGGCGCTGACAACCGTAAAAGAACTGCCCCAAGTGGTGGGACTCAAAGCTTCCCAAATGCATACACCGCCGATGACGAGCCTAATCATGATGCGTGAAGACAGACGGGAGAAGAAAGATCCGTCCTGAAGAACGTGGAGCTTATCGGGTGAATTTTGCCACATCCGTGAGCGCCCGCTTTCGTCCTCCATGGGACAGCAAGCAAGCAAGCAGCCCATATAGTAGGATGTAAAATTAAGCAGTACTCCGAGCAACGAAACTATTCCATTAATCATTCTTTAAAGTCAATGACGTAAAAGTGGAGTGTTACGGCAGACACTGAAACAATTTACAATGCAAACAAGAAAAAAACGAAACATAAAATAAAATGGAAGCCCCCGGTGAGGATCGAACTCACGACCTTTCCCTTACGAAGGGAACGCACTACCACTATGCTACGGAGGCCCGCTGTGCTCTTCACTCCTCTGACACGATTTAATCACCCCGATTAACCCCTCCAGCACCAATCCGCCCGCCCCGCCCACCGGAACGGTTAACCGCTGACAGACACGTCCGACGCACTCACCGGAGCGAGCGAGTTGGAATTTGAAACCACGGGACAGATCCAGCAGCAGCAGCAGCACTGTATAGTCATCGACAACAAAAATCAAAATGCAAAGCCTCACGTACAGTACGTGGTACTCCCCGCAGGCGCGTAAATGCGGCCGGGCAGGCATGTCGGCCCGGGCCCAGATTCAGAGGCTCGCATTCATGGATGCCTGCCTCCAGCAGCAGACATACGGGCAGCGGCAACGGCTCCTCCTCCATACATTCATTTCCAGACTATACAAATATCTTCCTTCACTCACGAACGAGCGGCATTCCGCCATTGTTTTCAACGCAGAGAGCTTGGATGGGTTGGGATGGCATCTGCCCTTTGGGGGAGGCGACGCACGGTTGACGGTCGTACGAACCACGCAACACGGCCACGACGTCGGCCAGCACTGGATGGAGAATTCGCCTTCGCGGCGGCGAATCCTTGCAAGTTGGAGAAAATGCGGTCCGATTCCTTCCGGTGGTCTCTCTGGTATGCTACTGCCAATGATTGGCTGCAAAAGGGGAGAAATGCCAAGAAGCGATAGCGATAGAAATGCCGCTGAACAACAACATGCCAACACCAATCTCCTGATGAGCGCATGCCTAATCCAACTCCAACGTCTTGAGAGTTTTGACATTGGAATACAGAACCACGACGGAATTACTTCGTTCTTTCGGGTTGCAAGGATCTGTGGTCCGAGTCCAGTGGCCGATCGATGATTGGCTGGGCACCAACATGTGCTTGTTCCATGTACTGTTGCACTGTTCCATGTACCAACGCCAATCAAAGAGAAAGATTTCGCTATAATTGGTACTACAACCACCAGCAAACATGCAGGCCTGTAATTTTGAAAGCAAGGTGAACAAGATTGTCCACGACCAACCAATCACTCCACCCAGCTAGTCCATGTCAAAACGAGATGACATGCATCTTAAATCCATCATAAGATTTTTATTTTTCATTTGAGTTCATTATAATCTATATGAAAAGTGGAAGGCAAGGAGAATGCGTTCATAGGAATTTAATTTTTCCTATAGAATACCACCTCCTTACCAAAATGATGTTCAATACTAAGCCATTTCAAAACAAGAATACCACTCGCACAGCAGCATGGCACTGCAGCACAGGGCATACACGGCAACGAATTTAACCTACAAAGTTGTTAGAGTACCAAGCACAGCACAGCACATCACAGCGCAGCAGCCATGCCACCAACACTTGCAAAAGGGCAGCAGCAATCACAGAACCAACCAAGCAAGCAAGCAAGCATAAGGAACAAATCATACACGCGAATGCATGGCAGGGGAGGACAACAGCTTAATCTAACATTACCCAGACTGATATTATCACAATGTTAGCCGGTGACAATGGACGGAAAGAGTAACCATCTAGGTACAAGCAGGGGCACCCGCGGCAGAGGACATACACCCTCCACCACTAGGGCATCCCCGCCGGCGGCGGCGCCAACAGGGAGCGCTATCCGTTATAGCAGGACAATGACAGGAAAAAAGGTAAAACAACATCACGATGTGAAGTGAAACTTGGGATAATTCTAGTGGAGATGCTCAGGTCCGTTCTCGCACAGCAGCTCCCGACTTGTCCGCCGGAGCAGCCTTGACAAGATGCGTCTTCTTCACTCGTCATCGTCCTCGTCCTGCAATGTTCAGCACAGGCTTATGTTCAGAACATGCACTACAACAGATCTTACTTAACAGGTGGTTGTTCTAATTGCCTACTACAGCCTCAGGCCTTCAACTCAATACCATCAATCTACTCTACAGCTAAGGAATAATGCAGCATTCTGGTCAAGCAATAAGCATGCCTAGCAAGTACCATAAGCTAATTCAAGAGACGGTATACAGGATGTTGTGTAGTTTATACCTCATCGCTACCCTCATCGTCATCGTCGTCATTGATCTCCGACTTGGACTTGTCAGATTCCTCCTCATCTTCCTCCTCTACCTCCTTGGCCGCAGCCTTCTTTGGGGCAGCAGCAGCAGCGCTCTGAACAAACAAAGCACAGAGCCAAGATTAGCTCAGCCAAACATCATCAATCAGACAAAGCAGCAAGGTTAAATCACAGGGTGGGTTCGGCGAGTCACTACCTCGCCCTTGTTGTAGGCAGCAATGGCCTTGTTGTACTCGCCCTTGAGCTTGTTGGCCTTGGCCACATAGGGGGCCTTTTCCTGCAAAGCAAACCCACAGAAGTTGCGTGTCAGCATACACATCGACAGACAAATCGGGCAACATATCGGCCAAACCTAACGAGCTAGGGTTAATCAGAAGCAGGGTCAGGTACAAAAGCTTACCGATTCGCTCAAGCTCTTCCACCTCTCACCGGCCGCTTTGCCGACCTGAGTGAAAAATCACAGCGGAAGCAACTAATCAGTTCCCAGATCATGATCCAATCTATAGCACCTAAATTTTTTCTAGAATTACCAACCTACAGCACCTGGCAGATTAATTTGTACTACATGCTGGTACACAGAGCAAATCGGGAGAGGGGATAGATTTGGATGGAACTTACGGCGGCGACGGACTTGTTCTTGGGGTTCTTCTGCTTGAACTCCTCGCGGAACTCGCCCCTGAAAGCAACCAACCAACAAACATCAGGTTCAGAACAACGGCCGCCCGGGAAGCACGGTTAGAAGAGCAACAGAAAAACAGAATCTGAGCAGGGTAACAGGAAGGAAGGAAGCAAAGGGGGATCCATCTGCGGTGAGGACGTACATGAAGACGAAGAAGGCGGATGGCGCCCTCTTGGGCTTGTTGGGGTCCTTGCCGGCCTTGCCCTTCTTCCCCTTGGCGGCCGGCTTCTCCGCCCCCTTGCTCTTCACCGCCAACCTACACGAGACGAGACCACAACCACAACAGCACAGATCGTCAGAACCCTAACCACGCCAGCAGATCTACCAGAAACACAAGAGGAATCGGATCGGATTTCTTACTTGGCGTCGGCCTTGGCGGCGCCCTTGGATTTGGCCCCCTTCATGGCTGGTTTCCTGCGCCGAAAAACACGAAATCAGCGACGGCACGGGCCGGAATCGGGCGGAGCGGCGAGGAATCGAGGCGATTCGGCGGCGGATCGGGCGCCGGCGAGGGAGGCTCACCTGGGGGGAGGGGGCGGGGGGAGGGCGCTCCTGGTCTGGGTTGGGGAAAGGAGGAGGAGACGCAGACAAGGCTGGGCTGGGCTAACGCTGCGTTGCGCCGAGGGGATAAGAAGCGCTCGCCCGCCCGAGGGCGTATCCGCGATTCCGCCCCATCTCCGAGGGCCCGCCCACAACTCCCAATTCGAATTTTCGGACCGATCGCAACCTTTCCTCACTCCGTCCCGCCTACCCAGCGGTCACCCGCGGGGCCGGGTGCCTGGTGGGGCCGGGATGTCATGTAGAGCACGAGGGTGGGTAGAGGGGCGGGCCGCCGCCCAGTACAACCCGCGAGGGGCGTAAACGCGATTATCCCAGACGGGAGGGACCCGGGCGTGAGGGCGCGCGCGCAGGGGCTTGGGCGGGATTTTGGAATTTTGGGGAAGCGCCGATATTTTTGCATGTGCCACGCGCGGGGGGCGCTGGGGCGGCGGGCCCGGGGCGTCAGCGACCTAACGCGGCATCTGCCCCGCCACGTCACCGATCCGCGAGGTCTGCCGCGGTTGGCCGGCCCGCCGCGACGGAGGAGCGGGGTGGCGCCTGTGTTTTCACTCTGTGCTTCCTATGGCGCACGGCGCGGCCTCGCTCCGGCCGTTGGAGGCGCCGATCCGCCCCGTTCGAACTGCCTCCTTTCGCCGCGCGACGAACGCTGCCGATCCATGCGTGCCTCGGGCATGGTCTCGAACGCATTCTGAGTTTCATGTGGTTTTGTGTCTGCACTTGGTCACGGTGACGTCACCACGATCAGCCTGATCTTCACCGGAAATGACGTTTTACTGTGGGTTTTTTACGGGTTTACTGCTTTTTTTTTAGGGAAACGAGTTTACTGCTGGTTTGTTGTGGCCTGGCCTGCCGCCGGATCCATGGGTATGGAGATGGAACCGGTTATGAGTTTTCACAAGATGAATATACTTGTAATTTGTCTCAAAAATAAACATGAATACTCATGGTCAGAGAGTTTCAATCAATTTTTGGTGGACACTGATAGCTAGGAATCGATCGCCTCCGAACTGCTCCCGTCGAACGATTCATTCGCTAGAGCGAGCAGCTCCCGGCGGTCACTAACTTGTGAACGATGAAAAATTATTATTTGAGATTAATAAAGTTAGTCGTGATGGTCTTCCTCAACAAAAAAAAAGAAACTTCCATGGGTCATTTCTGATCGTTTGCTGGGGGCGGGCCAGGGCGACCCCGACTGACCCAAGGGGCCGTGTTAACTGTTTTTTTTTTAGAAAATGCCATGAATAAAAAAATTCTTATAAAACATAGAGAAAAGCCAAATTTTGAAATTACATGCTCTGAATTTATGAAAATATCTAATATCTGAAACTAACCATGGATAGTAAAAAAATGTATGTATACTTGGCGTGCTCCTATAGTTTCAGTTGTCGTGTCAACGAAGAAGAAGAAAATGCCATGATCAAAAAATGTCTTTTCTTAATAATAAAAATGGCATGTCTTAATAAATAAAACATGACATGTCTTAACAATAAAAAATGGCATATATCTTTAATAATTAAAATGTCATCTCTTGATAATAATAAAAATCTCATATCTTAATAATAAAAATGCCATGCAAAAAAAGAAACTTAATTTGTGAAATAGAAACGGAAAAAAAATTGCCGTGTGACATAGCTCAAAATTTTATAACGCGTCGCTGATACGTCTCCAACATATCTATAATTTTTTATTGTTCCATGCTATTATATTATCTGTTTTGCATGTTTAATGGGCTTTAATATACCTTTTTATATTATTTTGGGGACTAACCTAATAACCAAAGGCCCAGTGCAAATTGCTTTTTTTTGCCTATTTCAGTGTTTCGCAGAAAAAGAATATCAAACGAAATCCAAACGGAATGAAACCTTCGAGAGAGTTATTTTTAGAACAAACGTGATCCAAGAGACTTGGAGTGGACGTCAAGAAAGAAGCGAGCAGGCCACGAGGCAGGAGGGCGCGCCCAGGGGGTAGGCACGCCCCCACCCACATGGGCCCCTTGCAGCTCCACCGACGTACTTCTTCCTACTATATATACCCATATACCCCGAAAATATCCAGGAGCACCACGAAACCCTATTTTCATCGCCGCAACCTTCTGTACCCGTGAGATCCCATCTTGGGGCCTTTTCCGGCGCCCCGCCGGTGGGGGAATCGATCACGGAGGGCTTCTACATCAACACCATAGCCTCTCCGATGATGTGTGAGTAGTTTACCATAGACCTTCGGGTCCATAGTTATTAGGTAGATGGCTTCTTCTCTCTCTTTGGATCTCGATATAAAGTTCTCCTCGATTCTGTTGGGGATCTATTCGATGTAATTCTTTTTGCGGTGTGTTTGTCGAGATCCGATGACTTGTGGGTTTATGATCAAGATTATCTATGAACAATATTTGATTCTTCTCTGAAATCTTTTATGCATGATTTAAATATCTTTGCAAGTCTCTTTAAATTATCAGTTTGGTTTGGCCTATTAGATTGATATTTCTTGCAATGGGAGAAGTGCTTAGCTTTGGGTTCAATCTTGCGGTGTCCTTTCCTAGTGACAGTAGGGTCAGCAAGGCACGTATTGTATTGTTGCCATCGAGGATAAAAAGATGGGATTTATATCATATTGCTTGAGTTTATCCCTCTACATCATGTCATCTTGCCTAATGCGTTACTTTGTTCTTATGAACTTAATACTCTAGATGCATGCTGGATAGCGGTCGATGTGTGGAGTAATATTAGTAGATGCAGAATCGTTTCGGTCTACTTGTCGCGGATGTGATGCCTATATACATGATCATGCCTAGATATTCTCATAATCATTCGCTTTTCTATCAATTGCTCGACAGTAATTTGTTCACCCACCATAGAATTTGCTATCTTGAGAGAAGCCACTAGTGAAACCTATGGTCCCCGGGTCTATCTTCCATCATATTATTTTCCTATCAACTTGCTATTTCTATTACCGTTTATTTTGCAATCTTTATTTTCCAATCTATATCATAAAAATACCAAAAATATTTATCTTATTATCTGTACCGGATCTCACTTTCGTAAGTGACCGTGAAGGGATTGACAACCCCTTTATCGCGTTGGTTGCGAGGTTCTTGTTTGTTTGTGCAGGTACTAGGCGACTTGCGTGTTACCTCCTACTGGATTGATACCTTGGTTCTCAAAAACTGAGGGAAATAATTACGCTACTTTGCTGCAGCACCCTTTTCTCTTCAAGGGAAAACCAACGCATGCTCAAGAGGTAGCAAGAAGGATTTCTGGTGCCATTGCCGGGGAGGTTGCACCAAGTCAAGTCAAGATTTGATCTACCAACAACTAGCCATTTTTGGCGCCGTCTACGCACAAATCAAGACATACCAAGTACCCATCATAAACTCTTATCCCTCGCATTACATCATTTGCCATTCGCCTCTCGTTTTCCTCTCCCCCACTTCTAAAACGATTTTCGAAAACCTTTGCCTTTTCTTCGCCTTCTTCCCGTATGTATCTTTGTTTGTGTTTCCATGTGCCTTCTATTTGCTTACTAAAAATCTATTGACAGGGATCCACATAAAGTGTTCTACTTGGATCATCTTCAATCCTTATGCGCTCATGCTGAAACCCCAACTAGCCTAGTTGATAGGAAATCTTTAGATGAGCATGCTCATTTTGTGCGTCATTGTTTGTCTGAAAAGGGGAAGCTCTTATGGTATCAAATAAATAGTTTGCTATGCTATGCTTGGAATCTTTGTAAAATTTATGACTTTACTTGTTGCTCTAAGAACCCTAAAAAACACCTTCCCTACCTATGTGAGTTTAATGATAATGAAATCTTATCTTCTTATGGAAATGGTGTTTATAGTTACTATGATATCGAACAAATTGAAGAATTTGTTGTTTTTAAGGGTGCTCATTAAGTTGCTTTTTTGATTGAAAAGTATGATATTACTCTCTACAAACCTGAAAATTTCGACATACTTAAATATTGCTATGAAAACTATGCTCAGAATGCCTATGTTAAGGAATTTATTGAGAGAATGGCCGTTGCTTTGGAAGAAAATAATGATATGCACAAATCTATAGATAATTATGATTTCGATGATTTGATTGAAATATCTCTTAATGAACATGATGCTTGCTATTCTTATAGCCATGATTCCATTGTTTATGGAGATGAATTTGCTATAGTTCCTTATGTTAAACACGAGATTATTGCTATTGCACCCATACTTGATAGTTCCTTGAATCAAAAGCATGATTGCAATGATTCTACTATAAATTCTATTGATGTCAGTTGTGCTAATAATATGCAAAACCCTAAGCTTGGGGATGCTAGTTTTGTTGGGGAACGTAGTAATTTCAAAAATTTCCCTACGCACACGCAAGATCATGGTGATGCATAGCAACGAGAGGGGAGAGTGTTGTCTACGTACCCTCGTAGACCGGCAACGGAAGTGTTGACACAACGTAGAGGAAGTAGTCGTACGTCTTCCCGATCCGACCGATCCAAGTACTGAACGTACGACACCTCCGAGTTCTGCACACGGTCAACTCGATGACGTCCCTCGAACTCCGATCCAGCCGAGTGTTGAGGGAGAGTTTCGTCAGCACGACGGCATGCTGACGATGATGATGTTCTACCGACGCAGGGCTTCGCCTAAGCACCGCTACGATATGATCGAGGTGGATTATGGTGGAGGGCACCGCACACGGCTAAGAGATCAAGAGATCAATTGTTGTGTCTATGGGGTGCCCCCTGGCCACGTATATAAAGGAGTGGAGGAGGGGGGAGAGGGCCGGCCCCTATGGCGCGCCTGGAGGAGTCCTACTCCCACCGGGAGTAGGATTCCCCCCTTCCAAGTAGTAGGAGTAGGAGTCAAGGCAAGGGAAGGGAGAAGAGAAGGAAGGAGGGGGCGCAGCCCCTCCCCCTAGTCCAATTCGTACTAGGCCTTGGGGGGCGCCCAACCTCTCCTCTCTCTTTCCCCTAAAGCCCAATAAGGCCCATATACTCCCCGGCGAATTCCCGTAACTCTCCGGTACTCCGAAAAATACCCGAATCACTCGGAACCTTTCCGATGTCCGAATATAGTCGTCCAATATATCGATCTTTACGTCTCGACCATTTCGAGACTCCTCGTCATGTCCCCGATCTCATCCGGGACTCCGAACTCCTTCGGTACATCAAAACATATAAACTCATAATATAACTGTCATCGTAGCGTTAAGCGTGCGGACCCTACGGGTTCGAGAACTATGTAGACATGACCGAGACACGTCTCCGGTCAATAACCAATAGCGGAACCTGGATGCTCATATTGGCTCCTACATATTCTACGAAGATCTTTATCGGTCAGACCGCATAACAACATACGTTGTTCCCTTTGTCATCGGTATGTTACTTGCCCGAGATTCGATCGTCGGTATCTCAATACCTAGTTCAATCTCGTTACCGGCAAGTCTCTTTACTCGTTCCGTAATACATCATCTCGCAACTAACTCATTAGTTGCAATGCTTGCAAGGCTTAGGTGATGTGCATTACCGAGAGGGCCCAGAGATACCTCTCCGACAATCGGAGTGACAAATCCTAATCTCGAAATACGCCAACCCAACAAGTACCTTCGCAGACACCTGTAGAGCTCCCTTTATAATCACCCAGTTACGTTGTGACGTTTGGTAGCACACAAAGTGTTCCTCCGGTAAACGGGAGTTGCATAATCTCATAGTCATAGGAACATGTATAAGTCATGAAGAAAGCAATAGCAACAAACTAAACGATCAAGTGCTATGCTAACGGAATGGGTCAAGTCAATCACATCATTCTCCTAATGATGTGATCCCGTTAATCAAATGACAACTCATGTCTATGGTTAGGAAACATAACCATCTTTGATCAACGAGCTAGTCAAGTAGAGGCATACTAGTGACACTCTGTTTGTCTATGTATTCACACATGTATTATGTTTCCGGTTAATACAACTATAGCATGAATAATAAACATTTATCATGATATAAGGAAATAAATAATAACTTTATTATTGCCTCTAGGGCATATTTCCTTCAGTCTCCCACTTGCACTAGAGTCAATAATCTAGTTCACATCGCCATGTGATTTAATACCAATAGTTCACATCACCATGTGATTAACACCCATAGTTCACATCGACATGTGACCAACACCCAAAGGGTTTACTAGAGTCAATAATCTAGTTCACATCGCTATGTGATTAACACCCAAAGAGTACTAAGGTGTGATCATGTTGTTCTTGTGAGAGAAGTTTAGTCAACGGGTCTGCCACATTCAGATCCGTAAGTATTTTGCAAATTTCTATGTCAACAATGCTCTGCACGGAGCTACTCTAGCTAATTGCTCCCACTTTCAACATGTATCCAGATTGAGATTTAGAGTCATCTGGATCAGTGTCAAAATTTGCATCGACGTAACCCTTTACGACGAACCTTTTGTCACTTCCATAATCGAGAAACATGTCCTTATTCCACTAAGGATAATTTTGACCAATGTCCAGTGATCTACTCCTAGATCACTATTGTACTCCTTTGCCAAACTCAGGGCAGGGTATACAATAGATCTGGTACACAGCATGGCATACTTTATAGAACCTATGGCTGGGGCATAGGGAATGACTTTCATTCTCTCTCTATCTTCTACCGTGGTCGGGTTTGAGTCTTACTCAACTTCACACCTTGTAACACAAGCAAGAACTCCTTCTTTGACTGTTCCATTTTGAACTACTTCAAAATCATGTCAAGGTATGTACTCATTGTAAAACTTATCAAGCGTCTTGATCTATCTCTATAGATCTTGATGCTCAATATGTAAGCAGCTTCACCGAGGTCTTTCTTTGAAAAAAAAACCCTTTCATACACTCCTTTATGCTTTGCAGAATAATTCTACATTATCTCCAATCAACAATATGTCATTCACATATACTTATCAGAAATGTTGTAGTGCTCCCACTCACTTTCTTGTAAATACAGGCTTCACCACAAGTCTGTATAAAACTATATGCTTTGATCAACTTATCAAAGCGTATATTCCAACTCCGAGATGTTTGCACCAGTCCATAGATGGATCGCTGGAGCTTGCATATTTTGTTAGCACCTTTAGGATTGACAAAACTTTCTTGTTGCATCATATACAACTCTTCTTTAATAAATCCATTAAGGAATGTAGTTTTGTTTATCCATTTGCCAGATTTCATAAAATGTGGCAATTGCTAACATGATTCGGATAGACTTAAGCATAGATATGAGTGAGAAACTCTCATCGTAGTCAACACCTTGAACTTGTCGAAAACCTTTTGCGACAATTCTAGCTTTGTAGATAGTAACACTACTATTAGCGTCCGTCTTCCTCTTGAAGATCCATTTAATCTCAATGGCTCGCCGATCAATGGGCAAGTCAATCAAAGTCCATACTTTGTTCTCATACATGGATCTCATCTCAGATTTCATGGCCTCAAGCCATTTCGTGGAATCTGGGCTCATCATCGCTTCCTCATAGTTCGTAGGTTCGTCATGGTCAAGTAACATGACCTCCAGAACAGGATTACCGTACCACTCTGGTGCGGATTTCACTCTGGTTTACCTACGAGGTTCGGTAGTAACTTGATCTGAAGTTACATGATCATCATCATTAGCTTCCTCACTAATTGGTGTAGTAGTCACAGGAACAGATTTCTGCGATGAACTACTTTCCAATAAGGGAGCAGGTACAATTACCTCATCAAGTTCTACTTTCCTCCCACTCACTTCTTTCGAGAGAAACTCCTTCTCTAGAAAGGATCCATTCTCAGCAATGAATATGTTGCCTTCAGATCTGTGATAGAAGGTGTACCTAACATTTTCTTTTGGGTATCCTATGAAGATGCACTTCTCCGATTTGGGTTTGAGCTTATCAGGTTGAAACTTTTTCACATAAGCATTGCAACCTCAAACTTTAAGAAACGACAGCTAAGGTTTCTTGCCAAACCATAGTTCATACGGTGTCGTCTCAACGGATTTAGATGGTGCCCTATTTAACGTGAATGCAGCTGTCTCTAATGCATAACCCCAAAACGATAGTGGTAGATCGGTAAGAGACATCACAGATTGCACCATATCTAATAAAGTACGGTTATGACGTTCGGACACACCATTACACTATGGTGTTCCAGGTGGCGTGAGTAGTGAAACTATTTCACATTGTTTTAACTGAAGGCCAAACTCTTAACTCAAATATTTACCTCTGCGATCATATCGTAGAAACTTTTATTTTCTTGTTACGATGATTATCCACTTCACTCTGAAATTCTTTGAACTTTTCAAATGTTTCAGACTTGTGTTTCATTAAGTAGATATACCCATATTTGCTCAAATCATGTGTGAAGATCAGAAAATAATGATACCTGCCGCGAGCCTCAATATTCATCGGACCACATACATCAGTATGTATGATTTCCAACAAATCTGTTGCTCGCTCCATTGTTCCGGATAACGGAGTCTTGGTCATCTTGCCCATGAGGCATGGTTCGCAAGCATCAACTGATTCATAATCAAGTGATTCCAAAAGCCCATCAACATGGAGTTTCTTCATGCGCTTTACACCAATATGACCTAAACGACAGTGCCACAAATAAGTTGCACTATCATTATTAACTTTGCATCTTTTGGTTTCAATATTATGAATATGTGTATCACTACGATCGAGATCCAACGAACCATTTTCATTGGGTTTGTAACCATATAAGGTTTTATTCATGTAAACAGAACAACAATTTATTCTCTTATTTAAATGAATAACCGTACTGCAATAAACATGATCAAATCATATTCATGCTCAACGCAAACACCAAATAACACTTATTTAGGTTCAACACTAATCCCAAAAGTATAGGGAGTGTGCGATGATGATCATATCAATCTTGGAACCACTTCCAACACACATCGTCACTTCACCCTTAACTAGTCTATGTTCATTCTGCAACTCCCGTTTCGAGTTACTACTCTTAGCAACTGAACCGGTATCAAATACCGAGGGGTTGCTACGAACACTAGTAAAATACACATCAATAATCTGTATATCAAATATACCTTTGTTCACTTTGCCATCCTTCTTATCCGCCAAATACTTGGGGCAGTTCCGCTTCCAGTGACCAGTCCCTTTGCAGTAGAAGCACTTAGTCTCAGGCTTAGGACCAGACTTGGGCTTCTTCACTTGAGCAGCAACTTGCTTGCCGTTCTTCTTGAAGTTCCCATTCTTCCCTTTGCCCTTTTCTTGAAACTAGTGGTCTTGTCTACCATCAACACTTGATATTTTTCTTGATTTCTACCTTCGTCGATTTCAGCATTACGTAGAGCTTGGGGATCGTTTCCGTTTATCCCTTGCATATCATAGTTCATCACGAAGTTCTACTAACTTGGTGACGGTGACTAGAGAATTCTATCAATCACTATTTTATCTGGAAGATTAACTCCCACTTGATTCAAGCGATTGTAGTACCCAGACAATCTGAGCACATGCTCACTGCTTGAGCTATTCTCCTCCATCTTTTAGCTATAAAACTTGTTGGAGACTTCATATCTCTCAACTCGGGTATTTGCTTGAAATATTAACTTCAACTCCTGGAACATCTCATATGGTCCATGACGTTCAAAACGTCTTTGAAGTCCCGATTCTAAGCCGTTTAAGCATGGTGCACTAAACTATCAAGTAGTCATCATATTGAGCTAGCCAAATGTTCATAACATCTGCATCTGCTCCTGCAATAGGTTTGTCACCTAGCGGTGCATCAAAGACATAATTTTTCTGTGCAGCAATGAGGATAAACCTCAGATCACCGGATCCAATCCGCATCATTGCTACTAACATCTTTCAACTTAGTTTTCTCTAGGAACATATCAAAAATAAAACAGGGGAGCTAAACACGAGCTATTGATCTACAACATAGATATGCTAATACTACCAGGACTAAGTTCATGATAAATTAAAGTTCAATTAATCATATTACTTAAGAACTCCCACTTAGATAGACATCCCTCTAATCCTCTAAGTGATCACGTGATCCAAATCAACTAAACCATGTCCGATCATCACGTGAGATGGAGTAGTTTCAATGGTGAACATCACTATGTTGATCATATCTACTATATGATTCACGCTCGACCTTTTGGTCTCCGTGTTCCGAGGCCATATTTGTTATATTCTAGGCTCGTCAAGTTTAACCTGAGTATTCCGCGTGTGCAACTGTTTTGCACCCGTTGTATTTGAACGTAGAGCCTATCACACCCGATCATCACGTGGTGTCTTAGCACGAAGAACTTTCGCAACGGTGCATACTCAGGGAGAACACTTGTACCTTGATAATTAGTGAGAGATCATCTTATAAATCTACCGTCGAACTAAGCAAAATAAGATGCATAAAAGATAAACATCACATGCAATCAAAATATGTGACATGATATGGCCATCATCATCTTGTGCCTTTGATATGCATCTCCAAAGCATCGTCATGATCTCCATCGTCACCGGCATGACACCATGATCTCCATCATCTTGATCTATATCAATGTGTCATCACATGGTTGTCTCGCCAACAATTGCTCTTGAAATATTGCTATCGCATAGCGATAAAGTAAAGCAATTATTTGGCGCTTGCATCTTATGCAATAGAGAGATAACCATAAGTCTTTTGCCAGTTGCCGATATCTTCAACAAAACATGATCATATTATACAACAACTTATATCTCATCACGTCTTGACCATATCACATCACAACATGCCCTGCAAAAACAAGTTAGACGTCCTCTACTTTGTTGTTGCAAATTTTATGTGGCTGTTACGGGCTTAGCAAGAACCGTTCTTACCTACGCATCGGAAACCACAACGATAGTTTGTCAAGTTAGTGCTGTTTTAACCTTCTCAAGGACCGGGCGTAGCCACACTCGGGTCAACTAAAGTTGGAGAAACTGACACCCGCTAGTCACCTGTGTGCATAGCACGGCGGTAAAACCAGTCTCGCGTAAGCGTACGCGTAATGTCGGTCCGGGCCACTTCATCCAACAATACCGCCGAACCAAAGTGTGACATGCTGGTAAGCAGTATGACTTATATCGCCCACAACTCACTTGTGTTCTACTCGTGCATATGACATCTACGCATAAAACCTAGGCTCAGATGCCATTGTTGGGGAACGTAGTAATTTCAAAAATTTCCCTACGCACACGCAAGATCATGGTGATGCATAGCAACGAGAGGGGAGAGTGTTGTCTACGTACCCTCGTAGACCGGCAACGGAAGTGTTGACACAATGTAGAGGAAGTAGTCGTACGTCTTCCCGATCCGACCGATCCAAGTATCGAACATACAGCACCTCCGAGTTCTGCACACGTTCAACTCAATGACGTCCCTCAAACTCCGATCCAGCCGAGTGTTGAGGGAGAGTTTCGTCAGCACGACGGCATGGTGACGATGATGATGTTCTACCGACGCAGGGCTTCGCCTAAGCACCGCTACGATATGATCGAGGTGGATTATGGTGGAGGGGGGCACCGCACACGGCTAAGAGATCAAGAGATCAATTGTTGTGTCTATGGGGTGCCCCCTGGCCACGTATATAAAGGAGTGGAGGAGGGGGGAGAGGGCCGGCCCCTATGGCGCGCCTGGAGGAGTCCTACTCCCACCGGGAGTAGGATTCCCCCCTTCCAAGTAGTAGGAGTAGGAGTCAAGGCAAGGGAAGGGAGAAGAGAAGGAAGGAGGGGGCGCAGCCCCTCCCCCTAGTCCAATTCGTACTAGGCCTTGGGGGGCGCCCAACCTCTCCTCTCTCTTTCCCCTAAAGCCCAATAAGGCCCATATACTCCCCGGCGAATTCCCGTAACTCTCCGGTACTCCGAAAAATACCCGAATCACTCGGAACCTTTCCGATGTCCGAATATAGTCGTCCAATATATCGATCTTTACGTCTCGACCATTTCGAGACTCCTCGTCATGTCCCCGATCTCATCCGGGACTCCGAACTCCTTTGGTACATCAAAACATATAAACTCATAATATAACTGTCATCGTAGCGTTAAGCGTGCGGACCCTACGGGTTCGAGAACTATGTAGACATGACCGAGACACGTCTCCGGTCAATAACCAATAGCGGAACCTGGATGCTCATATTGGCTCCTACATATTCTACGAAGATCTTTATCGGTCAGACCGCATAACAACATACGTTGTTCCCTTTGTCATCGGTATGTTACTTGCCGGAGATTCGATCGTCGGTATCTCAATACCTAGTTCAATCTCGTTACCGGCAAGTCTCTTTACTCGTTCCGTAATACATCATCTCGCAACTAACTCATTAGTTGCAATGCTTGCAAGGCTTAGGTGATGTGCATTACCGAGAGGGCCCAGAGATACCTCTCTGACAATCGGAGTGACAAATCCTAATCTCGAAATACGCCAACCCAACAAGTACCTTCGCAGACACCTGTAGAGCTCCTTTATAATCACCCAGTTACGTTGTGACGTTTGGTAGCACACAAAGTGTTCCTCCGGTAAACGGGAGTTGCATAATCTCATAGTCATAGGAACATGTATAAGTCATGAAGAAAGCAATAGCAACAAACTAAACGATCAAGTGCTATGCTAACGGAATGGGTCAAGTCAATCACATCATTCTCCTAATGATGTGATCCCGTTAATCAAATGACAACTCATGTCTATGGTTAGGAAACATAACCATCTTTGATCAACGAGCTAGTCAAGTAGAGGCATACTAGTGACACTCTGTTTGTCTATGTATTCACACATGTATTATGTTTCCGGTTAATACAACTATAGCATGAATAATAAACATTTATCATGATATAAGGAAATAAATAATAACTTTATTATTGCCTCTAGGGCATATTTCCTTCAAGTTTTGCTATGTCTACTACTTGTTGCAATGATCATGATTGGGGTGATTCTTCTTATGATCTTGAAAATTTATTTAAGCCCCATGATGAATATGAGATTGATAATAGTGTTTGCAATAATATTGAAAGTGGGTTTGGAATAGTGTCAACATTAGATCCCACATATTTGGAGAATGTTCAATCTTATGGTATTTTTGATAAAAGTGGGTTTGGAGAGGTCATGACTTTATTTAATGATATTCCCACTTTTTTGGAAGAGTGTCAACTTTGCATGCATGTGGATCATGTTGAAAATATTTTATGTGATAGATATTTTGTTGAATTTTCTTATGATCCCACATGTAATTATTATGAGAGAGGAAAATTTAGTTGTAGAAATTTTCATGATACTAAATTACCTCTCGCTATGTTGAGATTGCCATTGTTTCTTTCCGCTTCCTTGCATGTGCTAGTTTTTGCTTGCCTTGATAATTCGTTTGCCTATAAGATGGCTATGGATAGGAAGTATGTTAGACTTAGATGTGCTTGTTACATGATTTATTATGCTCTCTTTGTGCTTCAATTCTTGTCTTTCATGTGAGCATCATTGAAATCTCTATGCCTAGCTAGGGGCGTTAAACAATAGCGCTTGTTGGGAGGCAACCCAATTTTATTTATTTTTCTTATTTTTTGTTCCTGTTTAGTAATAAATAATTCATCTAGCTTCTGTTTATATGTGGCTTTATGCTTTTAATTAGTGTTTGTGCCAAGTAGAACCTTTGGGAAGACTTGGGGGGAGTTTTTGCGATCTTGCTGTAAAAAACAGAAACTTTAGCGCTCACGAGATTTGCTGCCATTTTTTTACTGGGGAGTGTGATTAGGTTGATTCTTTTTGCAGATGATTAATAGGCAAATTCCTCACGTCCACCAATTTATTTTAGAATTTTTGGGGTTACATAAGTATTCGAAACCTACGGATTACTACAGATTGTTCTGTTTTTGACAGATTCTGCTTTTCGTGTGTTGTTTGCTTATTTTGATAAATCTATGGCTAGTATCGGGGGGTTTGAACCATCGAGAAGTTGGAATAAAGTAGGTTTAACACCAATATAAATAAAGAATGAGTTCATTACAGTACCTTGAAGTGGTGATTTGTTTTCTTATACTAAAGGTGCTCATGAGATTTTCTGTTGAGTTCTATGTTGTGAAGTTTTCAAGTTTTGGGTAAAGATTTGATGATTTTGTAATAAGGAGTGGCAAGAGCCTAAGCTTGGGGATGCCCAAGGCACCCCAAGGTAAAATTCAAGGACAACCAAAAGCCTAAGCTTGGGGATGCCCCGGAAGGCATCCCCTCTTTTCGTCTTCGTCTATCGGTAACTTTACTTGAGGCTTTATTTTTATTCACCACATGATATGTGTTTTGATTGGAGCATCTTGTATGATTTGAGTCTTTGCCTTTTAGTTTAACACAATCATCCTTGCTATACACACCTTTTGGAGAGACACACACGAATCGGAATTTATTAGAATACTCTATGTGCTTCACTTATATCTTTTGAGCTAGATAATTTTGCTCTAGTGCTTCACTTATATCTTTAAGAGCACGGTGGTGGTTTTATTTTATAGAAATTATTGATCTCTCATGCTTCACTTATATTATTTTGAGAGTCTTTTAGAACAACATGGTAAATTTCTTTGGCTATAAAATTAGTCCTAATATGATAGGCATCCAAGATGGGTATAATAAAAACTATCATAAAAAGTGCATTGAATACTATGAGAAGTTTGATACTTGATAATTGTTTTGAGATATGAAGATGGTGATATTAGAGTCATGCTAGTTGAGTAGTTGTGAATTTGAGAAATACTTGTTCTAAAGTTTGTGATTCCCGTAGCATGCACGTATGGTGAACCGTTATGTGATGAAGTCGGAGCATGATTTATTTATTGATTGTCTTCCTTATGAGTGGCGGCCGGGGACGAGCGATGATCTTTTCCTACCAATCTATCCCCCTAGGAGCATGCGTGTAGTACTTTGTTTCGATAACTAATAGATTGTTGCAATAAGTATGTGAGTTCTTATGACTAATGTTGAGTCCATGGATTATACGCACTCTCACCCTTCCACCATTGCTAGCCTCTCTAGTACCGCGTAACTTTCGCCGGTACCATACACCCACCATATACCTTCCTCAAAACAGCCACCATACCTACCTATTATGGCATTTCCATAGCCATGCCGAGATATATTGCCATGCAACTTACCACCGTTCCGTTTGTTATGACACGTTACATTATTGTCATATTGCTTTGCATGATCATGTAGTTGACATCGTATTTGTGGCAAAGCCACCATTTATAATTCTTTCATACATGTCACTCTTGATTCATTGAACATTCCGGTACACCGTTGGAGGCATTCACATAGAGTCATATGTTGTTCTAGTATCGAGTTGTAATTTTTGAGTTGTAAGTAAATAAAAGTGTGATGATCATCATTATTAGATCATTGTCCCAAGCGAGGAAAGGATGATGGAGGCTATGATTCCCCCACAAGTCGGCATGAGACTCCGGACGAAAAAAAATAAAAAAAAGAGGCCAAAAAAATAGAGAAGGCCCAAATAAAAAATGAGAAAAAAAGAGAGAAGGGACAATGTTACTACCCTTTTACCACACTCGTGCTTCAAAGTAGCACCATGATCTTCATGATAGAGAGTCTCTTATGTTATCACTTTCATATACTAGTGGTAATTTTACATTATAGAACTTGGCTTGTATATTCCAATGATGGGCTTCCTCAAAATGCCCTAGGTCTTCGTGAGCAAGCGAGTTGGATGCACACCCACTTAGTTTTATTTGAGCTTTCATACACTTATAGCTCTAGTGCATCCGCTGCATGGCTATCCCTACTCACTCACATTGATATCTATTGATGGGCATCTCCATAGCTCGTTGATACGCCTAGTTGATGTGAGACTATCTTCTTCCTTTTGTCTTCTCCACAACCACCATTATATTCCACCTATAGTGCTATGTCCATGGCTCACGCTCATATATTGCGTGAAGATTGAAAAAGTTTGAGAACATTGAAAGTATGAAACAATTGCTTAGCTTGTCATCGGGGTTGTGCATGATTTAAATACTTTGTGTGGTGAAGATAGAGCATAGCCAGACTATATGAGTTTGTAGGGATAACTTTCTTTGGCCATGTTATTTTGAGAAGACATGATTGCTTTGTTAGTATGCTTAAAGTATTATTATTTTTATGTCAATATTAAATTTTTGTCTTGAATCTTTCGGATCTGAACATTCATGACACAATAAAGAAAATTACATTGAGAATTATGCTAGGTAGCATTCCACATCAAAAATTCTGTTTTTATCATTCACCTACTCGAGGACGAGCAGGAATTAAGCTTGGGGATGCTTGATACGTCTCCAACGTATCTATAATTTTTGATTGTTCCATGCTATTATATTATCTATTTTGGATGTTTATTGGGCTTTAATATACCTTTTTATATTATTTTGGGACTAACCTACTAACCAAAGGCCCAGTGCAAATTGCTGTTTTTTTTGCCTATTTCAGTGTTTCGCAGAAAAGGAATATCAAATGGAATGAAACCTTCGGGAGAGTTATTTTTTGGAGCAAACGTGATGCAGGAGACTTGGAGTAGATGTCAAGAAAGAAGCGAGGAGGCCACGAGGAAGGAGAGCGCGCCCGGGGGGGGGGGGGGGGGGGCGCCCCCCCCCCCGGGGGCCCCCCGCAGCTCGACCGACGTACTTCTTCCTCCTATATATACCCATATACCCCGAAAACATCCAGGAGCACCACGAAACCCTATTTCCACCGCCGCAACCTTCTGTACCCATGAGATCCCATCTTGGGGCCTTCTCCGGCGCCCCGCCGATGGGGGAATCAATCACGGAGGGCTTCTACATCAACACCATAGCCTCTCCGATGATGTGTGAGTAGTTTACCACAGACCTTTGGGTCCATAATTATTAGCTAGATGGCTTCTTCTCTCTCTTTGGATCTCGATACAAAGTTCTCCTCGATTCTGTTGGGGATCTATTCGATGTAATTCTTTTTGCGGTGTGTTTGTCGAGATCCGATGAATTGTGGCTTTATGATCAAGATTATCTATGAACAATATTTGATTCATCTCTGAAATCTTTTATGCATGATTTAAATATCTTTGCAAGTCTCTTCGAATTATCAGTTTGGTTTGGCCTATTAGATTGATCTTTCTTGCAATGGGGGAAGTGCTTAGCTTTGGGTTCAATCTTGCGGTGTCCTTTCCCAGTGACAGCAGGGGCAACAAGGCATGTATTGTATTGTTGCCATCGAGGATAAAAAGATGGGGTTTATATCATATTTCTTGAGTTTATCCCTCTACATCATGTCATCTTGCCTAATGTGTTACTCTGTTCTTATGAACTTAATAATCTAGATGCATCCTGGATAGCGGTCGATGTGTGGAGTAATATTAGTAGATGCAGAATCGTTTTAGTCTACTTGTCGCGGACGTGATGCCTATATACATGATCATGCCTAGATATTCTCATAATTATTCGCTTTTCTATCAATTGCTCGACAGTAATTTGTTCACCCACAGTAGAATTTGCTATCTTGAGAGAAGCCACTAGTGAAACCTATGGCCCCCGGGTCTATCTTCCATCATATTATTTTCCTATCAACTTGCTATTTATACTACCGTTTATTTTGCAATCTTTATTTTCCAATCTATATCATAAAAATACCAAAAATATTTATCTTATTATCTCTATCAGATCTCACTTTCGTAAGTGACCGTGAAGGGATTGACAACCCCTTTATCACGTTGGTTGCGAGGTTCTTGTTTGTTTATGCAGGTACTAGGCGACTTGCGTGTTACCTCCTACTGGATTGATACCTTGGTTCTCAAAAACTGAGGGAAATAATTATGCTACTTTGCTGCATCACCCTTTCCTCTTCAAGGGAAAACCAACGCATGCTCAAGAGGTAGCAGTCTCTAGCCTTTTGTTAGTTTGAGTATGAGTACATACCCGAACGAGTGATAGAGTACAAACTATTAAAGAGAAGACGTACATTCTAGTAATTGTAAAAGTTCGTTTGTATGAGAGAGTCCCACACACTGTGTAGGGCTGGGGCTCTGTGGGGTTTCAAACAAGTTTCGAATTATGAGATTTTACTGTGTTTACTATTGTGGTTATTGGGTTGTTTGGTGTTACTTGCTTGGTATTGAGGGTGTTGATAGTAGTGTTAAGGTTTACTTGAAAGATTGTAGCTAGGTGAGGAGGAGAGGAAGGGGGTGAAGATCCAGTGATTGAAGAAGAAATGGGGGAGAACTTGGACATCCAGGCAATCAGGAAGATTATGTCGAAGAGGCCAACCCATCTACATGGTACATGACATTCCCTTGGGAGAGTTTGGTGCTCGTTAAGAGGATTTGGAAGGAAATGGGTGATGACCTCTTTTTGTTCACACTCAACTAGGAGATAGACAAGTGGAAAGCCTTGGAGGAGGGGTCGTCGATATTTGAAAGCGGTACGGTGGTCATGGTGGATTTTGTGCCAAGTAAAGGACTCGAAGAATACGAGTTCAAGGAGGGGTCAAACATGGATCAAAGTTTATGGACTACTAATGGAGAAGATAGATGAAGGTGCGGGGGAGGAGATAGCAGGAATCTGGTCGGGAGGTTTTTGGAGTTAGATATTTGAGCAAATGAGAGAGCAATAGGGAAGTAAACGAGGGTGAAGGTGCGGGTGCCAATTTCCAGTCCCATCATGCGAGGCGATGAGGTGAAGAAGAATAAGAAGAAGAATGACTGGGCCTTTTGTTAGTTTGAGTATGAGTACATACCTGGATTATGCTTCATGTGTGGGGTTTTGGTCCATGTGGTAAAATTAAGGGAAGAATCACCACCGTTTTCACGTTGGGCCAAAGCATATTTATACGTCTTTGTCGTATCTATAATTTTTGATTGTTCCATGCCAATATTATACAACTTTCACATACTTGTGGCAACAATTTATATGATTTATTGGACTAACATATTGATCCAATGCCCAGTGTCAGTTCTTGTTTGTTGCATGTTTTTTGTTTCGTAGAATATCCATATCAAACAAAGTCCAAACGCGATAAAACATTACGAAGTTTTTTTGGAATATATGTGAATTTTTGGAAGAAGAATCAATGCAAGATAGTGCTCGAGGGGCCCACTAGGCACCAGGGCGCGCCCTGATGGGTAGTGGGCACCTCGTAAGGCTGTTGCCTCCCTTCTTTCGTCGCAAAAAAGATAATTTATGGATAAAAATCCCCTCAAAATTTCAGCCCAATCGGAGTTACGGATCTCCAGAAATTTAAGAAACGGTTGAGGGAGTCCTATACTAAGGGGTCCTCAGGAGCTCGAGAGCTCGACTCGTCAGGAGCTTGACTAGCAATCCGGCCTCCGTCTCGGTCCCGATAAAGTGGCGGCATTCGTGCGACGCGTAAATAACTACACACTCTAAATCCCATGGGCATCGACGGAGGCATAGCTAGCTTGTGGTCCATAGTACGGCTCAACCGACATCGGATACACACGTACTTTCTCTTTTACTTGTTTCCTTCGCAGGTATCAATCCCACAGGCCCCATCTGGTGGACTGGTCATCGGTCCTCTTGAAGGATAAACACACCAAGACGGCGAGAAACGCAGACATATGGGGACTTTTTAGGTGATTCCGTTAACGATAACTCTACCTGTTTTTCAGGACCCACATGCAGCTCTACCTTGGTTTCGGCATGTCAAATAGCCTGTTGCTTATCGCACTACCTGTATCAATGTGCCTTGACATACTAATTAAATTACAATGAGAACAGTTTGCGGCTGGATCTTTAGGACCCATCCTTTTACCTTTGTACCTTTTTTGTTTTCTTTCTCTTTTTCAGCTCCCCTATGGATAACCCTATCAGGTAGCACCCGTACATGATGTTTGCCAGGGGCTTCATAGCACCCCACATTACGGCAACAAAAGTCCGAACACTTTTTATAAGTATAGTTCGGGACCCTGAATTTAGCATTATATGCATTGGCTCCGAATCATGTCTTTGGTCAATAGTTGGGTTGCCCTGCTCCTGTGCTTGCTACCTTACGTTCCGCTATATCGGTGTCGGGTGGTAGGCGCGACATATGCCAACGGGTGGCTTATCTGTGTGGGAACCAGTAAGACGTCGCCGGTGCCTGGAAGCGGGATGAGGCGTAGACGCGCACGCCGGCGGCTCTTACCCAGCTTCGGGGCTCTCCGAAGAGATAACACCCCTACTGCTGCTCTGCGAGGTCTCCGCATGCTCACTAGATGAACCAAGTAGCTACACAACGCTCCTTGAGCTGTTTTTGGGGGCGGAGGAGGAAGAAAGGGCACAGCTAGCCTGCTTCTCCTCCTTGTATGGTCTCTAGAACTAGCAGGGGGTCGAACCCTTTGCATGGGTGCCCCGGGGGGTTTATATAGGCCTACCCCCCGAGGGATACAATGGTAATCCGGCTGGGCGCGGGCCCAGCCGTCTGTGACTGCACTCGCCGGCTTCTGCGCCGACCGCTGGGGCCCGCCGGCTGTCAACTCCTTGGTCACTGTGGCTTCATCTTGCTGACGTAAGCTTCATCGTGGTAAGCGCGGCTACAGTACCGCCGCCTGCCGGGTGATCGCTGTAGCCTTACCGCGTCTTGTCTCCTTAATGGGGCGTCCTCTTCGAGGGGAGCGGCGGGCCGGCTGGCAGAGCCGGCTCCGTCTTGGGCCGGGTGGTTGGAAGCGCGGCCGCCTTCGGCCGTCTCCCTGCTCTAAGGGGCCCACCGCCTGTGGGCCACGCTGGCGGCCCGTCGTGGGTGACGCCAGGGTCAACATGGCAACAGTGCTATGCCGGACGGGTCATGCCTACCTCGTACGGCGCACTGTGCCAGGCGTGCTCCGGGATTCGGGGGTGGCAGGTTCTTCTGTAGCCATGCCCTGTCGCACCGCCGTTAGGTGGGTGCAAACTTTGTGGGTACGGTCTTGACTACTTTATGGGGAGTCGGCTTGAAGGAGTCAGCTTTCTCATAGCCGGCTTCTTGGAGTCGGCCCTCTCATGAAGGTCGAAGTCGGACCGTCTTCCCAAAGCCGGCCTGGATCGCAGCCGGCGGGGGGAAGGCGGCCCCGTGTCTTGGATTTTTTGAGGGCCGGGCGGGCTCATAATTTTTGCAGAAGTGCCAGGGGAAGCCGGCTAGGCTACCCATGGCCATTTACTCCGACAATCGGCTAAGGTAGTAAAGGGAGAACTACTATGATTGTGCATGGGTTTATCCAAAGGAGCACCTCAGTAGAGAAAGCCGAAAACTGACTATCATTGTCGGTGTCAAAACCGGTGGATCTCGGGTAGGGGGTCCCGAACCGTGCGTCTAAGGCGGATGGTAACAGGAGGCAGGGGACACGATGTTTTACCCAGGTTCGGGCCCTCTTGATGGAGGTAAAACCCTATGTCCTGCTTGATTTATTCTTGATGATATGAGTATTACAAGAGTTGATCTACCACGAGATCGGAGAGGCTAAACCCTAGAAGCTAGCCTATGGTATGATTGTTGTATATATCTATCGACTAGCCTAGCCTCAGTTTATATAATGCACCAGAGGCCTAGGATAACAAGAGTCCTAGCCGAATACGCCGGTGGGGAGGAGTCCTTGTCTTGATCACCAAGTTTTGTAGAATCTTCCATGTATGCGGCAGCTGTCCGAACTGGCCCATGAGTATACGGCCATGGGGGTCCTCGGCCCAATCTAACAGATCGGGAGATGACGTGGTGAGTACCCCCTAGTCCAGGACACCGTCAGTAGCCCCCTGAACCGGTCTTCAAGTTAGAGACGCTCCTCGATTCTTTCGAACTGTTCTTCATATTCGGCTGTCGGTCTTGGAAACTGGCTCAACAAATTTTCCCATCTTTGATCTTGAGGATCGCCGAAATGCATTCGACAAGTTAACACGTCGGGTTTCCGAGGAGCCCCTTTAAGTTTCCGGCCTTTATCAATGCCTTGTTATTATTATTCCACACCTCGGGTTTGAAGTTGTTCCCGGGAGGCAGTGTCCTCTTGCGTCCGAGCTCTAACGCCGGACTGCATTCGAGGTATCTTTTGCAGCCGAGCACCAATGCCAGACTGCTTCCGAGCTCTAACGCCGAAATGTATTCGAGCTCCAACGCCAGACTGTGTCCAAGCTCCAACGCCGGACTATATCCAAGATGTCATAGATCATCTTGGTCCAAAAGAGTTGAAGGAGTTTAGCCGAGCTTAATGCTGGAAATGCCCTCTATGGAGCCAGCCACTAGCGCCCGAGCTTTATGCCGGACTGCTTCCGAGGTGGTGCACCACCCCGACCGTGGGACAATTTTTTGTCAAAATTTTTGATTGGTGCAATTTTTTTCTCTGTTGAGATATATAGCTAGTAGCCCTCAAGGTGTGTATCAGTCTAAAACCCGAGATGCACCTGAAGGATGACATAAGACCGCTGATCCCAGTAGCCGCCGAGACTCAGGTTGATTTGCAAAATCGGTCTGAGGATCAACTCCTAGCTCAGCAGAATACTTCAGGACACAAAAAGCGGTGTGCGGAGTCCTC
The DNA here is from genome assembly GCF_003073215.2 of Triticum urartu. Lineage (NCBI taxonomy): Eukaryota > Viridiplantae > Streptophyta > Magnoliopsida > Poales > Poaceae > Triticum > Triticum urartu. Next base: position 708,630,269 of record NC_053028.1, read on the forward strand.
GAGACTCAGGTTGGGTGTGGCCGACCAACCTGAGGATCATAATCTCCTCGAAAACTATATTGCACTTAAATTTTCTGCACTGGATTGCCAATGCAGTAGCCCCCGAGACACTAGTCGGGTGGCAACACCAGATCAGGGGATCGATACGCCCCTTTAAAATTAGTAAATGATAAGCCTGAAGCCCAGTAGCCCCCGAGCCTTAATGCGGGCACGGGTGGCCGAATTAAGGATCAATATCGAGAGTAAAATCACAAATTATGTGTAATGATTCTATGTATCCAAGTACTTTACATCATTAGTGCTCGGATCCGCATTGTACAAAACTTTGTTGACCGACCATCGGCTTCCACCTCCTCGGCCAGTAGCCGAGGAGTGTTTGTCCTACTTTATAAAGCCTTTATGAGGGCAAATATTTACGACAAACGAGGCAATCTGGCCATACGGTTTTATAAACAAAGGTACACAGAGAGATATGTTATATCACTGTTTAATATAATAAATGTCTTCCAAAGAAAATAATCCCGCTATCGGTTCCTTTCTTTGGGTTGTCATGCTGAGCATGATCATGAAACCTCAACTCTAATGTAAGAGCAAAATATTGAGGATTTAGTTTGGGAGGCCAGTTACTAGCCCCCGGTAGTGTTCGACGACAGTCGAGGTCAAGCTGTAAACACTTCGGCCAATGTTATGAATGGCCAGTCATTTAACACCGTCATCGGATTGCTGGCCAGTTTATGCTTATTGTGACAGTCAGTTTTCGGCTTTCTCCACTGAGGTGCTTAACCATGTGAGCTGGAAGCACAATCGCAGTGGTTCTCCCTTTGCACACCTAGCCGAACAAAGCAGAACGTAGGAGGCAAGCGCAGGAGCCGGGCAACCCAACTATTGACCGAAGACACAATTCAAAACCAATGCATATATAGTGAGATCCGAGAATGTTTTTGCCGAATCTATAAAGGTGTCCGGCATTGCACTATGAGACTTGTGCTGGAAACACACAAATAGTTTAAAAGTGCCATAGGCTTGGAAAACCAAAAAACGTCGGAAAAAATCGACGTCCGAACTAGATCAATTATTCGGTGCCAATTAGAAAATTGGACTTAAAAAAGTGCTTCTGTCATGCTTTAACATGACACATCCTATCTCAAGACTTCAATCAGGTCAACCCACGGCTTCAACCTCCTATCCCAAAGGCGGAGTACTTCTCATTAGGCCAGTTTAGCTCTAGCGGCTTTGAGAGAGAAATTAGGCTCCCCGGCTAGTGACCACACACTCGTGTCGAAAAAAGGAGTGATGAATAATAATAGTAATAAAAACTTTGCAACAACTAAGAAGAAGAACACTTATTATAAAACGGCTCATACAAATTTAAGAGCCCCCAAGTGACTTGGGTGAAAGAATTTTATGTATAATGATTGTATGTACGGAAGTATTAATATCATATCTTTGTTCAACCGAACTTTAAACACGTCTTAACCGACCGTCGGCTTCTCCCTCTTCGGTCAAGGACCAAAAAGTGTTATGTACTCCACCTGTCGAGAATATCGACAGAGCTTCCGATAACCAGGCAACCGGGCCATAAGGCTGTAACAGACAAAGTGCGCTCAGGGAACTTATGCTATATTACAGACGAAGTGTAAGAATCATCTTCGAAGAAAATAGGACCCCCACCGATACATTTCTTCGGTGCTCATTAGTGCTATGAGACTTGTGCAATAGATTTTTTGTACTCATGAGTTCCGTTGTGTGCCGACCATGATTGAAAACAATAAGAGCGCTAGCTTTCGGCTTCACCCAGTCTGAGGTCAGAGCTCGGAGGACCCGGTCATGACAATCGCAGAGGTGCTCCCTTTACTCCCTAGCCGAACAATCGGGAATGTAGGGGTAAGCACAGGAGCCAAGCAACCCAGCTTGCAAATCGCTTAAGTCAATATGGTGCATATTGTGGCGTAATACACGAACAAGGAACGAAGCCGTACAAGTATAATCATATGCAAGAGGAAAAGCTTCATAAAGGAAGCCCCCAAATAAACGGGGTATTTTAATATGTGTGTCACAAACACAATTTGGACAAGGAATTTTTTTTTGCAAGCAACTTTTTCCAGAAAAGTATAATGCTTGGTCGAACCGAACATAAGTTAAAAATTAAAACTTTTAGCATGAAAGCGACTTAGCTGGTTAATGTGTTCGGCATTGATGACGCGGTCCGAGCTTGATGCGGGACGAGGTTCCATCCCCCAAGCCGGTCCCGAGGTGGCGGAGCGGAGAGCTCGACACGCCGAAGTGGTGACATAGCACGGTCAACGCAGACCGGCAGAATGATGCTGAAGTCCCCGAATCATTTTCTTGTGCACAAAAAATAGTGCAAATCGAAGATAATAGTAATAATAATTTAAAAAATCGTTGCATAATAAATAATTTATGCAAAGTGAGTAATAAAAGAAATATGGCCTGGCGCCGAAGTCAATGTCGATGCAGGGCGTTGGCGTGATGCGGTAAAGGCATGGCAAAGCCTGAATTCATAGGTCGGTCCGAGTTCCGGATGCGGCGTTCGCCGGACTATGTACGAAAACTGACCGAACCACCACGCGACCGTCGTTAATGCGGCCATCATTTGATAGACCTGTGTACAGATGATGGACAAACCAGAGTAATAATTCCTTGGGAAAAATAAACCCAAACAAGCAAAAAATACTAGGATTAATAGCATCTGGTTTATTTGTTGTAGCAATCCGAAGAAAGGTGATTCCCAAAATTGGGACTCGATCCGCACACCCATTGCCTGATGGGCGATAAAGCGACGGTATGGCGATGCTGGCCAAGGTTGGCTCGTTGAGGCAAAGCCCTCGGTCCAGCTATCATGACGGAGCTGGTCGGCTAGTGACGCCAAAGTCTCCGGAGTAGGTTGATGAAGAGATGGCGAAGCCCCCGGTCCAGCCGAGATGTCGAAGCCTCGATGTCAGCCAATGAGTCGAAGTAGGTCGGCGTGATGGACACTAGCTTGAAGAAGCAATAGTGCGGCCCTGCTGATGCAGGTCGTGACGTGGTCGATGCCGGCTTGATGAAGTGACCGTGCGGCGATGCCGGTATGCCCGCTTCGTGTAATCCATGGGGCGGCGATGTTGGTGATGATTTATCCTTAATGATGTCGGACTCTTGTTCGGCTTGCCGAGATGATGATCCAAAGAAGTTGAGCTCGGCTCAATAAAATGACGACGTGTCTAGCGCAGGTCGGCAGCCTTGAGCAATATCGCCGGACTGGTTTGACACCAGTATGATGATGAAGGCGACCTCAGGGGAGGCTTAAAAATTTACGCGCACGTGTTTAAGAACAACGCACAATACCCTAGAAGAGAATTTCTCTAAAAGGGTTGTCCAATGTCACGTTCATAAAGAAATATGAATTCGGGTCGGATTTGTATTCGCGCAGAAAACGGATCCGAAAATTGATCCACTCATCGGAAGGTTCCCGGAGTTTGAACCGTCAGATCAAGCTGAAATTTTGAGGGGTGGTAGATATGGGAATTATGCAGTAGATGAACGGTTGGATCTTCCAAAGGACCTCCGAGCTAGGCTCTGGAGACCACGCCCTAAACTCGTCCAGATTCCCGTCCAGATTTGACAAGCCTCCGGTACATCTTAGATTGTCGGAGATTCCTCCATCGGAACTCGACGAAATTTTGCATGGTTGTTGTAGACTCAATTCCGCACAATTCCACCAAAGGGATCGTCAAAGCGATGCTCTAAGAGGTGATGGCAGCGGATACAAGTTTGCTGTTCGGAAAAACAACACGGTCGCCCGAGGGCAATGTTGACGTTGAGCCCCCGAGCTCCATGGATGATTCCTCCATGATCTTGATAGAGATCGGAGTTGATGTTGATGAAGGCCCTCATCCGAACATGACGATCGGAGATGGAGCACGGTCCTCGGTCGAGCCGGCGACGAAGATGGCGGCACCGCAGTTGACCTGCAGACAAGCCATCGATCCTTTTGCCGATCACACAACGGAACTCTCAATGAAAGCACTAATGTCAGTGTCAAAACCGGAGGATCTCGGGTAGGGGGTCCCGAACTATGCGTCTAAGGCGGATGGTAACAGGAGGCAGGGGACACGATGTTTTACCCAGGTTCGGGCCCTCTTGATGGAGGTAAAACCCTACGTCCTGCTTGATTTATTCTTGATGATATGAGTATTACAAGAGTTGATCTACCACGAGATTGGAGAGGCTAAACCCTAGAAGCTAGCCTATGGTATGATTGTTGTATATATCTATCGACTAGCCTGGCCTCGGTTTATATAATGCACCAGAGGCCTAGGATAACAAGAGTCCTAGCCGAATACGCTGGTGGGGAGGAGTCCTTGTCTTGATCACCAAGTTTTGTAGAATCTTCCATGTATGCGGCAGCTGTCCGAACTGGTCCATGAGTATACGGCCATGAGGGTCCTCGGCCCAATCTAACAGATCGGGAGATAACGTGGTGAGTACCCCCTAGTCCAGGACACCGTCAGTCATGATGCGGCGAGAGCCGGTCAACTGTTCGGAGGTTACAAATCGTTGGAGATTTCTTCCGCATTACGCAAAGGATCGGTACTTCCCGATCAGACGCTTATAGCACTCTAGTTCAGATACTAGGGGCTGCGCCCATGTTTTTATTATAAAACTCCTATGGCTAAGTGAGGGCGTTCAAGCCGCATAGTCTGGTTGCCTGGTTCGTTGTGCTAAACAACTCCTTCAAGGACCATATAATTGGATCAAGATTGTTTAGATTCCATCCCGAACACCCCCATACTACCTACGTGGGGGCAGAAGCCGACGACTGGCCAACCCTCAGATTTCATACAACACGGCCGCACAGGAGGAAAAAAATTAAAACATAAACAAGCATTATATTACACAACATTGTTGATTCATGTTACAGGACAGGATAATACGGATATTTTCATGGGAATATAACATCCTTCACACATTACTCTGCCACAAGGCGGGATCCCTCCAGGACACCATCAAAATATAACTCGGGACGGCGGTGCTCCTTGCCCTCAGGCGGCCCCTCGGTCATCAACTTCTTGGCATCCATCTTCGCCCAGTGCATCTTGACATGGGCAAAGGCCATCCGGGCACCTTCAATACAAACCGATCGCTTTATGACCTCAAGCCGTGGGCATGCACTAACAAGCCGCTTCACAAGCCAGAGTAGCTGCTGGGTATCGGGGCGACAAGCCATAGTCGGACTATCAGGTCCTTCCTGGCTAGCTCGGCTGCCTTGTGCAGCTCGACCAGCTGTTTCAGCTCGTCGCTGAAGGGCACCGGATGTGCTGGTCCAAGATATTGAGACCAGAATAACTTCTCCGTAGAACTCCCTTCTTCGGCTCGATAGAACTCAGCAGCATCTGATACGCTGTGCGGCAAATCCGTAAATGCCCCTGGAGAGCTCCAAATTCGGGTAAGTAAAAGGAATGTTTCCTTCACAGACTTGCTTTGCATAATGAAAGCCTTACCCACCATGATCTTCTTGGCCGTCTGGATTTCCTGAAGAGCACTCTGGGCCTCGGCTCGGGCCTCTTGTGCGCTCTGGCGGGCCTTTGCAAGTTCGGATGCTTGCATCTTAGAATCACGCTCCAAGGACTCATACTTCTTGACGGCGTCCTGGAGCTCTAGCTGGACCTCGCTGACCCGGGCCTCGTGTTTCTCGCACGCGGCGCGCTCCTTGGCCGCTTTGTCCTCGGCCTCGGCTAACGCCTTCTTGAGGGCTGCCACCTCGGTCGTGGCCCATAATAAAACTCATGACACTTTAGTCAGCACGAAACATTCATCCTTCCTCAATTCACGCGCAGATCACTGCATACCTTGGCTGTCCTCCAACTACTTCTTCATGAGGCCGAGCTCTTCTTTGGCCCGCTCCAGGCTCTGCTTTAGGTCGGAGACCTCCGCAGTATGAGCGGCAGCAGCCAGCAGTGACGCCTGCTTATTCACATAGACATCTTATGTTAGACTCCTGCGAAAATTATTTTGATCCTCTATTCGGCCTTTTCTTTTCGAACATCGAACAAAGCATTAGGGGCTATTGTCTACATGGTGATATCCTTTCTACAATTACATTACTTACCTCAAAGCCTGTTAAAAGGCTAGTGCAGGCTTTGGTCAGTCCGCTTTTGGTGGACTGAACCTTCTCGATTACCGTGCCCATAAGGACACGGTGCTCATCCACAAGGCGCTTCCAGCAGATTATTCGGTGCCCCGGGTTGGACAGGGGTCACCGGCGGAATACACATACCCCCTTCTTTCGAAGGAGGTTGCGTGCCGGATTTGGGAGCCGCATCGATCTCCGAAATCGAGTCCGACTGAGGGCCGGACCGAACAGGGCCCTCCTCGCCACCAGTCTCCTAGGAGATCGGCTCCCGCTGGTGTCCGGCGACGGAGGCATCGCCTTTCAGCGCCTCCTGAGCCTCTCCCCGGCCCGAGAAAGTCCTTCGAGACAACACCTCCGCGTCGTCCTTGGCCTTGGGGGAGTCAGCGGGCGGCGGTGATGCGCTGGCCATCTCCTTTGAATCTAGCGAACCCTCTGTCGAGGATCGCAGGGAGGTGTCGTGGTCTGGACTGTGATGGCATAATTTAAACATATTAATATTACAAAATGGAAAGGCCAGGCATTTGTACGTCCATAAGGTTTTTGGTACTTATGAGGCGGCCCGAGGCTTGGTCCGGGGCATCCGCCCCGGACTGCTATCGACATCCCATGCGGAGTCATCCGCAAGGGAGCCCTTCCCTCTCTTAGGCGCCTTCGCCTCCAAACTTGGGGAGGCCCCCTTTTATTCCTCCCCCTAGGAGGGGAGTCTCTTTATTCCTCCTCCTCCTCGTCATCTTCGACGGCGGAAGAGCGAGTCCCATCTTCGGACGTCACGTCCGAAGCGCCTTTTCGGCGAAGGCCACTCCGGCCCCCCTTGGCTGTTTTCTTGGCCTTCTTCTTCGGCACATCATAAGGCGCCGGAAACAGCATCTTCGTCAGAAGCGGGGTCTCTTGGTCTTCGGGCAGTGGAGCTGGACAGTTAATCTGCCCCACTATGTCGATCCAGGCCTAAAAAAATTGATAGGAAGGCTTAGACTCCTTCACAGAATATGTCAGTAAAGGCTATACCTTGAAAACATGAAAGAACTTACTGAATTAGCCTGTCGTTTTAAGCTGAGCCCGCGATCCTCGGTCGTTCGCGGTGGTGTCTCGCTGGCCTTGAAGAGAACATTCTAGACGTCTTCGTGCGTCGTGCCGAAGAGCTCTAGCAGCGTCTGGTGCTTGGCCGGATCGAACTCCCACAAATAGCAAGTCCAGCGTTGGCACGGAAGGATCTGCCGAATGAGCATAACATGGATCACGTTCACAAGTTTTATTCTCTTGGTTATCATGTTCTGAACGCACGTCTGGAGCCCAGTTAGCTCGTTCGAAGAACCCCAGGTTAGGCCCTTCTCTTGCCAGGAGATGAGCCGCAGCGGAGCTCCGGGTCGAAATTCGGGGGCCGCCGCCCAGTTGGTGTCGCGCGGCTCGGTGATGTAGAACCACCCCGACAGTCACCCCTTCACCGTCTTCACAAAGGAGCCTTCGGGCCATGTGACGTTGGGCATCTTGCCCACCATGGCACTGCTACCTCTTGAGCACTGCGTTGGATTTCCCTGAAGAGGAAGGGATGATCCAGCAAAGTAGCGTAAGTATTTCCCTCAGTTTTTGAGAACCAAGGTATCAATCCAGTAGGAGGCTACGCTCGAGTCCCTCGTGCCTACACAAAAACAATAGCTCAACGCAACCAACGCGCTTAGGGGTTGTCAATCCCTTCACGGTCACTTACGAAAGTGAGATCTGATATAGATAATAAATAATATTTTTGGTATTTTTGGTATAGAGATGCAAAGTAAATAAAGTAAAAGCAAAGTAAAAGCAAAGCAATAATAAAGTGATGGAGATTGATATGATGAGAAAGAGACCCAGGGGCCATAGGTTTCACTAGTGGCTTCCCTCAAGAGCATAAGTATTCTACGGTGGGTGAACAAATTACTGTTGAGCAATTGACAGAATTGAGCATAGTTATGAGAATATCTAGGTATGATCATGTATATAGGCATCACGTCCGAGACAAGTAGACCAAAACGATTCTGCATCTACTACTATTACTCCACTCATCAACCGCTATCCAGCATGCATCTAGAGTATTAAGTTAAAAATAGAGTAACGCCTTAAGCAAGATGACATGACGTAGAGGGATAGTTTCATGCAATATGATAAAAACCCCATCTTGTTATCCTCAATGGCAACAATACAATACGTGCCTTGCCGCCCCTTCTGTCACTGGGAAAGGACACCGCAAGATTGAACCCAAAGCTAAGCACTTCTCACATGGCAAGAACAACCAATCTAGTAGGCCAAACCAAACTGATAATTTGAAGAGACTCGCAAAGATAACCAATCATACATAAAAGAATTCAAAGAAGATTCAAATATTATTCATAGATAGACTTGATCATAAACCCACAATTCATCGATCTCAACAAACACACGGCAAAAAGAAGATTACATTGAATAGATCTCCACGAGAGAGGGGGAGAACATTGTATTGAGATCCAAAAAGAGAGAAGAAGCCATCTAGCTACTAGCTATGGACCCGTAGGTCTGAAGTAAACTACTCACACTTCATCGGAGGGGCTTGGATGATGATGTAGAAGCCCTCCGTGATCGATGCCCCCTCCGGCGGAGCTCCGGAACAGGCCCCAAGATGGGATCTCATGGATACGGAAAGTTGCGGCGGTGGAATTAGGTTTTTGGCTCCGTCTCCAATCGTTTGGGGGGTACGTGGATATATATAGGAGGAAGAAGTACGTCGGTGGAGCTTCGAGGGGCCCACGAGGCAGGGGGCGCGCCCTAGGGGGGCGCCCCTGCCCTCGTGAGCACCTCGTGGCTTTCTTGACGGAGGGTCCAAGTCTCCTAGATCTTATCTGATGAGAAAATCACGTTTCCGAAGGTTTCATTCCGTTTGGACTCCGTTTGATATTCCTTTTCTTCGAAACCCTAAAACAGGTAAAAAATAGCAATTCTGGCCTGGGCCTCCGGTTAATAGGTTAGTCCCAAAAATAATATAAAAGTGGAAAATAAAGCTCAATAATGCCTAAAACAGTAGATAATATAGCATGGAGCAATCAAAAATTATAGATACGTTGGAGACGTATCAAGCATCCCCAAGCTTAATTCCTGCTCGTCCTCGAGTAGGTAAATGATAAAAATAGAATTTTTGATGCGGAGTGCTACTTGGCATAATTTTAATGTAATTCTTCTTAATTGTGGTATGAATATTCAGATCCAAAAGATTAAAGACAAAAGTTCATATTGACATAAAAATGATAATACTTCAAGCATACTAACTAAGCAATTATGTCTTCTCAAAATAACATGACCAAAAAAGTTCATCCCTACAAAATCATATAGTTTAGTCATGTTTCATTTTCGTCACACAAGAATGCTATCATCATGCACAACCCTGATGACAAGCCAAGCAATTGTTTCATACTCTAGTAATCTCAAACCTATAAACTTTCACGCAATATATGAGCGTGAGCCATGGACATAGCACTATGGGTGGAATAGAATATAATGAAGGGGGGTTATGTGGGGAAGACAAAAAGGAGAAAGTCTCACATCAATGAGGCTAATCAATGGGCTATGGGGATGCCCACCGATTTATGTTAATGCAAGGAGTAGGGATTGCCATGCAACGGATGCACTAGAGCTATAAATGTATGAAAGCTCAACAAAAGAAACTAGTGGGTGTGCATCCAACTTGCTTGCTCATGAAGACCTAGGGCACTTGAGGAGGCCCATTGTTGGAATATACAAGCCAAGTTCTATAATGAAAAATTCCCACTAGTATATGAAAGTGATAACATGAGAGACTCTCTACTATGAAGATCATGGTGCTACTTTGAAGAACAAGTGTGGTAAAAGGATAGTAACATTGTACCTTCTCTCTTTTTCTCTCATTTTTTGGGCCTTTTATTTTTTATGGCCTTTCTCTTTTTTTGGGCCTTCTCTTTTTATGGCCTTTTTTATACCTCACTTGGGACAATGCTCTAATAATGATGATCATCACACTTCTATTTATTTAGAACTCAATGGTTACAACTCGATACTAGAACAAAGATGACTCTATGTGAATGCCTCTGGCGGTGTACCGGGATATGCAATGAACCAAGAGTGACATGTATGAAAGAATTATGAACGGTGGCTTTGCCACAAATACTATGTCAACTACATGATCATGCTAAGCAATATGACAATGATGAATGTGTCATGATGAACTGAATGATGGAAAGTTGCATGGCAATATATCTCGGAATGGCTATGGAAATGCCATAATAGGTAGGTATGGTGGCTGTTTTGAGGAAGATATAAGGAGGTTTATGTGTGAAAGAGCGTATCATATCACGGGGTTTGGATGCACCGGCGAAGTTTGCGCCAACTCTCAATGTGAGAAAGGGAAATGCACGGTACCGAAGAGGCTAGCAAGGGTGGAAGGGTGAGAGTGCGTATAATCCATGGACTCAACATTAGTCATAAAGAACTCACATACTTATTGCAAAAATCTACAAGTCATCAAAAACCTTGGCACTACGCGCATGCTCCTAGGGGGGTAGATTGGTAGGAAAAGACAATCGCTCGTCCCCGACCGCCACTCATAAGGAAGACAATCAAATAACACCTCATGTTTCAAATTTGTTGCATAACGTTTACCATACATGCATGCTATGGGACTTGCAAACCTCAACACAAGTATTTCTCAATTTCACAACTACTCAACTAGCATGACTTTGATATTATTACCTCCATATCTCAAAACAATCATCAAGCATCAAACTTTTCTTAGTATTCAACACACTCATAAGAAAGTTTTATTATTAATCTTGCATACCAAGCATATTAGGATTTTAAGCAAATTACCATGCTATTAAGACTCTCAAAATAATCTAAGTGAAGCATGATAGAACAATAGTTTCTATAAAACAAATCCACCACCGTGCTCTAAAAGATATAAATGAAGCACTAGAGCAAAATTATAAAGCTCAAAAGATATAAGTGAAGCACATAGAGTATTCTATCAAATTCCAAATCATGTATGGCTCTCTCAAAAGGTGTGTACAGCAAGGATGATTGTGGTAAAATAATAAGCAAAGACTCAAATCATAAAAGACGCTCCAAGCAAAACACATATCATGTGGTGAATAAAAATATAGCTCCAAGTAAAGTTACCGATAGAAGTAGACGAAAAAGGGGATGCCTTCCGGGGCATCCCCAAGCTTTGGATTTTAGGTGTCCTTAGATTATCTTGGAGGTGCCATGGGCATCCCCAAGCTTAGGCTCTTGCCAGTCCTTGTTCCATAATCCAACAAATCTTTACCCAAAACTTGCAAACTTCACAACACAAAACTTAAAGTAGAAAACTCGTGAGTTCCGTTAGCGAAAGAAAACAAAAGACCACTTCAAGGTACTGTAATGAACTCATTATTTATTTATATTGGTGTTATACCTACTGTATTCCAACTTCTCTATGGATTATAAACTATTTTACTAGCCATAGATTCATCAAAATAAGCAAACAACGCACGAAAAACAGAATCTGTCAAAAACAGAACAGTCTGTAGTAATCTGTAGCTAGCGCAAGATCTGGAACCCTAAAAATTCTAAAATAAATTGATGGACGTGAGGAATTTATCTATTAATCATCTTAAAGAAGAATTAACTAAATATCACTTTCCAAATAAAAATGACAGCAGTTCTCGTGAGCGCTAAAGTTTCTGTTTTTTACAGCAAGTTCAATCAAGGCTTTCCCCAAGTCTTCCCAACGGTTCTACTTGGCACAAACACTAATTAAACACAAAAAACACAACCAAAACAGAGGCTAGATAATTTATTTATTACTAAACAGGAGCAAAAAGCAAGGAATAAAATTAAAATTGGGTTGCCTCCCAACAAGCGCTATCGTTTAACGCCCCTAGCTAGGCATAACAAGCAAGAATAGATCTAGATATTGCCATAATAATAAGATAGATTGTTAAAATTCATTTCATATTCTCTACATTCAGCAGCAAGTTTTCTTTGAGGCAAGCAAAAGTAATCAAAAGGGCTAAATTTGTTGGGACAAAAGTCTCCAAGATCAACCTTGGGAGGTATAGGTTCCTCCTTTGGTCCTTCATATTGCACAACCAATTCATCATTATAAGCATTCTTTTGACAGAACTTTGTGAGCCTATATTCGAGAGAATATCCCAATTCATTATCTCGAATAGCTAAATCATCATTAAGTTCAGAAATTCTATCAACTAAAACATTGGTAGGAACCCTTTTTCTAAGTTTTTCATTCAAAGCAACATAGTCTAGAGAGTGAAAACGCATTATTTCTTCTTGATCAAAGAGGATAGTCTCTATGGGAGGACGGAAAGCATCCACCCTATAATGCGCAAAGATTTATTTGGCCTCTTTAATTATGAATCGAAACTCATGAGCCAAAAAGATAGTAATGGCACGCTTAACAGAAGAATGCTCAATATTAGAAAATTCTAGGAAAATCCTTTGTATAGAAGGATGCAAGTGCATGAATTGCCTCTCAAGTTCAACTACAAGCATGGCAATAGCGTCCGTAAGACTACTAGTTCTATGAAGAATAGAGCTACCCATAGAAGGTAAAGCACCGGCACAAGTAAAGGAATCTTGAATAACTCCTTTTCCAATAATATTACCGCTACCAACACGAAATCTTTTTATATGTGAGATAGTGGGTTCTTTAGTAGGAGCATCAAAATTATTATCGACAATAGTATCCCCAATTTCAGACATAGAGGCAGAAGGTGAAGAACTAGCCATAACGACAAACAAGCAATCCAACACACGAGCAAACAAGAGCAAACGGGCAAAAGAGGCAAATAGAGAGGGAGGATAGAGAGAGGGAGAGGGCGAATAAAACGGCAAGGGTGAATTGGGGGGAGAGGAAAACGAGAGGCAAATGGCAAATAATGTAATGCGGGAGATAGGGATTGTGATGGGTACTTGGTATGTTGACTTTTGCACAGACTCCCCGGCAACGGCGCCAAAAATTCTTCTTGCTACCTCTTGAGCACTGCGTTGGATTTCCCCGAAGAGGAAGGGATGATGCAGCAAAGTAGCGTAAGTATTTCCCTCAATTTTTGAGAACCAGGGTATCAATCTAGTAGGAGGCTACGCTCGAGTCCCTCGTACCTACACAAAAACAATAGCTCAACGCAACCAACGCGCTTAGGGGTTGTCAATCCCTTCACAGTCACTTACGAAAGTGAGATCTGATAGAGATAATAAATAATATTTTTGGTATTTTTGGTATAGAGATGCAAAGTAAATAAAGTAAAAGCAAAGTAAAAGAAAAGCAATAATAAAGTGATGGAGATTGATATGATGAGAAAGAGACCCGGGGGCCATAGGTTTCACTAGTGGCTTCTCTCAAGAGCATAAGTATTCTGCGGTGGGTGAACAAATTACTGTTGAGATATTGACAGAATTGAGCATAGTTATGAGAATATCTAGGTATGATCATGTATATAGGCATCACGTCCGAGACAAGTACACCGAAACGATTCTGCATCTACTACTATTACTCCACTCATCAACCGCTATCCAGCATGCATCTAGAGTATTAAGTTAAAAATAGAGTAACGCCTTAAGCAAGATGACATGATGTAGAGGGATAGTTTCATGCAATATGATAAAAGCCCCATCTTGTTATCCTCGATGGCAACAATACAATACGTGCCTTGCTGCCCCTTCTGTCGCTGGGAAAGGACACCGCAAGATTGAACCCAAAGCTAAGCACTTCTCCCATGGCAAGAATAACCAATCTAGTAGGCCAAACCAAACTGATAATTCGAAGAGACTTGCAAAGATAACCAATCATACATAAAAGAATTCAGAGAAGATTCAAATATTATTCATAGATAGACTTAATCATAAACCCACAATTCATCGGTCTCAACAAACACACCACAAAAGGAAGATTACATCGAATAGATCTCCACGAGAGAGGGGGAGAACATTGTATTGAGATCCAAAAAGAGAGAAGAAGCCATCTAGCTACTAGCTATGGACCCGTAGGTCTGAAGTAAACTACTCACACTTCATCGGAGGGGCTTGGATGATGATGTAGAAGCCCTCCGTGATCGATGCCCCCTCCGGCGGAGCTCCGAAACAGGCCCCAAGATGGGATCTCGTGGATACAGAAAGTTGCGGCGGTGGAATTAGGTTTTTGGCTCCGTCCCCGATCGTTTGGGGGTATGTGGATATATATAGGAGTAAGTACGTCGGTGGAGCTTCGACGGGCCCACGAGGCAGGGGGGCGCGCCCTAGGGGGGCGCCCCCTACCCTCGTGAGCACCTCGTGGCTTTCTTGACGGAGGGTCCAAGTCTCCTGGATCTTATCTGATGAGAAAATCACGTTTCCGAAGGTTTCATTCCGTTTGGACTCCGGTTGATATTCCTTTTCTTCGAAACCCTAAAACAGGCAAAAACAACAATTCTGGGCTGGGCCTCCGGTTAATAGGTTAGCCCCAAAAATAATATAAAAGTGGAAAATAAAGCCCAATAATGTCTAAAACAGTAGATAATATAGCATGGAGGAATCAAAAATTATAGATACGTTGGAGACGTATCAGGCACCTCCACACTCTGCTTGTTGGCCTCTCACCACCTTCAGCTTTACATTGAAGGTCTTCAGCCATAGGCCGAAGTGAGGTGGGATACGGAGAAAGGCCTCGCAAACGACTATAAATGCCGAGATGTTGAGGATAAAGTTGGGGGCTAGATCATGAAAGTCCGGTCCGTAGTAAAACATCAGTCCGCGGACAAACGGATGGAGAGGGAATCCCAGCCCGTGAACCAAATGTGTGAGAAACACAACCCTCTCATGGGGTCTGGGGTGGGGACGATATGTCCCTCGGCCGGGAGACGGTGAACGATCTCCTTGGCCAGGTATTTGGCCTCTTGGAGCTCCTTGATGTCTTTCTTCTTAACAGAGGAGGCCATCCACTTGCCACCAGCTCCGAATCCGGACATGGTTGGGGTGCTTTCTCCGGCGGGGGAAGCTAGAGCTTGGGCGCTGAGCTCAAGAATGGATGGGCAGAGGAAGGAGAAGGCAGGGGTGAGTGAGGGCGAATCCTTATCCCCTTATAAAGGCCATGAATGTCAAATGCCTTCCTACTCGCCTTAAAACTCGCCTATTCCCAAGGGCTGTGTAAAAGGCACGGTTGGGTTACCCACGCCTGTATTGATGAGTGCTACCTCTTGAGCACTTGCGTTGGTTTTCCCTTGAAGAGGAAAGGGTGATGCAGCAATGTAGCGTAAGTATTTCCCTCAGTTTTTGAGAACCAAGGTATCAATCCAGTAGGAGGCCGCACACAAGTCCCTCGCACCTACACAAACAAATAAATCCTCGCAACCAACGCGATAAGGGGTTGTCAATCCCTACACGGTCACTTACGAGAGTGAGATCTGATAGATATGATAAGATAATATTTTTGGTATTTTTATGATAAAGAGAATAAAAAGATGCAAAGTAAAATAAATGGCAAAGGAAATAACTAAGTATTGGAAGATTAATATGATGGAAGATAGACCCGGGGGCCATAGGTTTCACTATTGGCTTCTCTCAAGAGCATAAGTATTCACGGTGGGTAAACAAATTACTGTTGAGCAATTGACAGAATTGAGCATAGTTATGAGAATATCTAGGTATGATCATGTATATAGGCATCACGTCCGAGACAAGTAGACCGACTCCTGCCTGCATCTACTACTATTACTCCACACATCGACCGCTATCCAGCATGCATCTAGAGTATTAAGTTCAAGAGAACAGAGTAACGCTTTAAGCAAGATGACATGATGTAGAGGGATAAACTCATGCAATATGATGTAAACCCCATCTTGTTATCCTTGATGGCAACAATACAATACGTGCCTTGCTGCCCCTACTGTCACCGGGAAAGGACACCGCAAGATTGAACCCAAAGCTAAGCACTTCTCCCATTGCAAGAAAGATCAATCTAGTAGGCCAAACCAAACTGATAATTCGAATAGACTTGCAAAGATAACCAATCATACATAAAAGAATTCAGAGAAGATTCAAATATTTTTCATAGATAAACTTGATCATAAACCCACAATTCATCGGTCTCAACAAACACACCGCAAAAGAAGATTACATCGAATAGATCTCCACAAGAGAGGGGGAGAACTTTGTATTGAGATCCAAAAAGAGAGAAGAAGCCATCTAGCTAATAACAGTGGACCCGAAGGTCTGAGGTAAACTACTCACACTTCATCAGAGGGGCTATGGTGTTGATGTAGAAGCCCTCCGTGATTGATGCCCCCTCCGGCGGAGCTCCAGAAAAGGCCCCAAGATGGGATCTCGTGGATACAGAAAGTTACGGTGGTGGAATTAGGGTTTTGGCTCCGTATCTAGTAGTTTGGGGGTACGTAGGTATATATAGGAGGAAGGAGTACGTCGGTGGAGCAACAGGGGGCCCACGAGGGTGGAGGGCACGCCTGGGGGGGGGGGGTAGGCGCGCCCCCTACCTCGTGCCTTCCTCGTTGATTGCTTGACGTAGGGTCCAAGTCCTCTGGATCATGTTCATTCCGAAAATCACGTTCCCGAAGGTTTCATTCCGTTTGGACTCCGTTTGATATTCTTTTTCTGTGAAACCCTAAAATAGGCAAAAAACAGCAATTCTAGGCTGGGCCTCCGGTTAATAGGTTTGTCCCGAAATAATATAAAAGTGTATAATAAAGCCCAATAATTTCCAAAATAGAATATAGTATAGCATGGAACAATAAAAAGTTATAGATACGTTGGAGACGTATCAACCATCACCAAGCTTAATTCCTGCTTGTCCTCGAGTAGGTAAATGATAAAAACAGAATTTTTGATTGGAATGCTACTTGGCATAATTTCAATGTAATTCTCTTAATTGTGGTATGAATATTCAGATCCGAAAGATTCAAGACAAAAGTTTAATATTGACATAGAAATAATAATACTTCAAGCATACTAACTAAGCAATTATGCCTTCTCAAAATAACATGGCCAAAGAAAGTTATCCCTACAAAATCATATAGTCTGGCTATGCTCTATCTTCACCACACAAAGTATTTAAATCATGCACAACCCCGATGGCAAGCCAAGCAATTGTTTCATACTTTTGGTGTTCTCAAAAATTTTCAATCTTCACGCAATACATGAGTGTGAGCCATGGACATAGCACTATATGTGGAATAGAATGGTGGTTGTGGAGAAGACAAAAAGGGAGAAGATAGTCTCACATCAACTAGGCGTATCAACGAGCTATGGAGATGCCCATTAATAGATATCAATGTGAGTGAGTAGGGATTGCCATGCAACGGATGCACTAGAGCTATAAGTATATGAAAGCTCAACAAAAGGAACTAAGTGGGTGTGCATCCAACTCGCTTGCTCACGAAGACCTAGGGCATTTTGAGGAAGCCCATCATTGGAATATACAAGCCAAGTTCTATAATGAAAAATTCCCACTAGTATATGAAAGTGATATCATAGGAGACTCTCTATCATGAAGATCATGGTGCTACTTTGAAGCACAAGTGTGGTAAAAGGATAGTAGCATTGTCCCTTCTCTCTTTTCTCTCATTTTTTGGGCCTTTTTCTTTTTTATGGCCTCTTTTTTTAGTCCGGAGTCTCATCCCGACTTGTGGGGGAATCATAGTCTCCATCATCCTTTCCTCACTTGGGACAATGCTCTAAAAATGATGATCATCACACTTTTATTTACTTACAACTCAACAATTACAACTCAATACTTAGAACAAAATATGACTCTATGTGAATGCCTCCGGCGGTGTACCGGGATGTGCAATGATGCATGAGTGACATGTATGAAAGAATTATGAACGGTGGCTTTGCCACAAATACAATGTCAACTACATGATCATGCAAAGCAATATGACAATGATGGAGCGTGTCATAGTAAACGGAACGGTGGAAAGTTGCATGGCAATATATCTCGGAATGGCTATGGAAATGCCATGATAGGTAGGTATGGTGGCTGTTTTGAGGAAGGTATATGGTGGGTGTATGATACCGGCGAAAGGTGCACGGTATTAGAGAGGCTAGCAATGGTGGAAGGGTGAGAGTGCGTATAATCCATGGACTCAACATTAGTCATAAAGAACTCACATACTTATTGCAAAAATCTATTAGTTATCGAAACAAAGTACTACGCGCATGCTCCTAGGGGGATAGATTGGTAGGAAAAGACCATCGCTCGTCCCCGACCGCCACTCATAAGGAAGACAATCAATAAATAAATCATGCTCCGACTTCATCACATAACGGTTCACCATACGTGCATGCTACGGGAATCACAAACTTCAACACAAGTATTTCTCAAATTCACAACTACTCAACTAGCATGACTCTAATATCACCATCTCCATATCTCAAAACAATTATCAAGTATCAAACTTCTCTTAGTATTCAGCACACTCATAAGAATTTTTTTACTAATCTTGAATGCCTAGCATATTAGGATTAATTTCCCAGTTTAAGTAAATTACCATGCTGTTTAAGACTCTCAAAATAATATAAGTGAAGCATGAGAGAATAATAGTTTATATAAAACAAATCCACCACCGTGCCCTAAAAGATATAAGTGAAGCACTAGAGCAAAAACTATATAACTCAAAAGATATAAGTGAAGCACATAGAGTATTCTAACAATTTCCGAATCATGTGTGTCTCTCTCAAAAGGTGTGTACAGAAAGGATGATTGTGGAAGACTAACAAATAAAGACTCAAATAATACAAGACGCTCCAAGCAAAACACATATCATGTAGTAACTAAAAGTATAGCTCCAACTAAAGTTATCGATGGAAGTAGACAAAAGAGGGGATGCCTTCCGGGGCATCCCCAAGCTTGGGATTTTAGGTGTCATTGGATTATCTTGTGGTGCCATGGGCATCCCCAAGCTTAGGCTCTTGCCACTCCTTGTTCCATAATCCATCAAATCTTTCACCCAAAACTTGAAAACTTCACAACACAAAACTTAAAGTAGAAAATCTCGTGAGCTCCGTCAACAAAAGAAAACAAAACACCACTTCAAGGTACTGTAATGAACTCATTCTTTATGTATATTGGTGTTAAACCTACTGTATTCCAACTTCTCTATGGTTTATAAACTATTTTACTAGCCATAGATTCATCAAAATAAGCAAACAACACACGAAAAACAGAATCTGCCAAAAACAGAACGGTCTGTAGTAATATGTATCTAACGCAAGTTCTGGAACCCCAAAAATTCTAAAATAAATTTCTGGACGTGGGTAATTTATCTATTAATAATCTTCAAAAATAATTAACTAAATATCACTTTCTAAATAAAAATGGCAGCAATTCTCGTGAGCGCTAAAGTTTCTGTTTTTTACAGCAAGATCAAAATGACTTTCCCCAAGTCTTCCCAACGGTTCTACTTGGCACAACACTAATTAAACACAAAAAACACACCCAAAACAGAGGCTAGATAAATTATATTACTAAACCAGGAGCAAAATCAAGGAATAAAATAAAAATGGTTGGCCTCCCAACAAGCGCTATCGTTTAACGCCCCTAGCTAGGCATAAAAGCGAAGATAGATCTAGGTATTGCCATCTTTAGTTGGCAATTCTTTAATGAGACATCTATCACCCTTAGGAGTTTCTTCCTTTTTATTAATTATCAAACTTCTAGGCACAAAATCGAAAAAATCATTTGTAGGAAATGGTTCCTTAATGATAGCAAAAAGATTGGGATGAATACTTATAGATTGGAGATCCGCAGTTTCCTTGCTAGAGGATTCACCCTTATTTTTAGGAACATACACAGGACTTGGAGTATTCTTTACGGAAGAAAAGGCGGTTCCCAAGTTGGTAATGATACCCTCAAGTTTATCGATTCTAGTGGAATCCCGATTTATTCTTCATTAACTATGGGTTCCTTCTCCTTAATATTTTTCAAAGTGACTCCTACTTTAGATCCATATTGGGTAATTTGGTTGTGGATCTTTTATCTAAATTTTCAATTAACTCTATGGTAGCAACTTTATTTTCAATAATTTCAAGTCTTTGCATTACATGCTCCAAAGTTAACATAGTTCCATTAACCAAAAGAGGGGGTGAGCCAAAAAAATCTATCATAGCATTATAAGAATCAAAAGTATGGCTACCCAAGAAATTCCCTCCGGTAATGGTATCAAGGACATATTTGTGCCAAGGAGTAGCGCCTACATAAAAATTGTGGAGAAGAACGGAAGTAGATTGCTTCCTGGTAGATCTATTTTGAGCATTGCAAATTCTATACCAAGCGTCTTTTAGATTTTCTCCTTCCCTTTGCTTAAAATTAAGAACTTCATTTTCGGGAGAAAACAGAGAAGATAGGGGACTAGCCATAACGACAAGCAAGCGATCCAACACACAAGCAAACAAGAAACAGGCAAAAAGAGGCAAAAAGGGAAAGAGAAGAAGGACGGAGAGAGAGGGCAAATAAAATGGCAAGGGTGAAGTGGGGGAGAGGAAAATGAGAGGCAAATGGCAAATAATGTAATGCGGGTGATAAAGGTTTGTGATGGGTACTTGGTATGTTGACTTTTGTGTAGACTCCTCGGCAACGGCGCCAGAAATCCTTCTTGCTACCTCTTGAGCACTGCGTTGGTTGTTCCTTTAGAGGAAAGGGTGATGCAGCAAAGTAGCATAAGTATTTCCCTCAGTTTTTGAGAACCAAGGTATCAATCCAGTAGGAGGCCACGCACGAGTCCCTCGCACCTACACAAACAAATAAAATCCTCGCAACCAACGCAATAAAGGGGTTGTCAATCCCTTCACGGTCACTTACGAAAGTGAGATCTGATAGATATGATAAGATAATATTTTTGGTATTTTTATGATAAAGATGCAAAGTAAATAAAGCAAAATAAAAACGGTGCAAGAAATAGCTTGTTGATGGAAGATTAATATGATAGAAATAGACCCGGGGGCCATAGGTTTCACTAGTGGGTTCTCTCGAGAGCATAAGTATTACAGTGGGTAAACAAATTACTGTTGAGAAATTGACACAATTGAGCATAGTTATGAGAATATCTAGGTATGATCATGTATATAGGCATCACGTCCAAGAACAAGTAGACCGACTCCTGCCTGCATCTACTACTATTACTCCACACATCGACCGCTATCCAGCATGCATCTAGAGTATTAAGTTC
Organism: Triticum urartu; assembly: GCF_003073215.2. Taxonomy (NCBI): domain Eukaryota; kingdom Viridiplantae; phylum Streptophyta; class Magnoliopsida; order Poales; family Poaceae; genus Triticum; species Triticum urartu. The sequence goes on from NC_053028.1 coordinate 708,651,587, forward strand.
AAAAGAACAGAGTAATGCTTTCAGCAAGATGACATGATGTAGAGGGATAAACTCATGCAATATGATATAAATCTTGTTATCCTCGATGGCAACAATACAATACGTGCCTTGCCGCCCCTACTGTCACTGGGAAAGGACACCGCAAGATTGAACCCAAAGCTAAGCATTTCTCCCATTGCAAGAAAGATCAATCTAGTAGGCCAAACCAAACTGATAATTCAAAGAGACTTGCAAAGATAACCAATCATACATAAAAGAATCCAGAGAAGATTCAAATCTTGTTCATAGATAAACTTGATCATAAACCCACAATTCATCGGTCTCAACAAACACACCGCAAAAGAAGATTACATCGAATAGATCTCCACAAGAGAGGGGGAGAACATTGTATTGAGATCCAAAAAGAGAGAAGAAGCCATCTAGCTAATAACTATGGACCCGAAGGTCTGAGGTAAACTACTCACACATCATCGGAGATGCTATGGTGTTGATGTAGAAGCCCTCCGTGATCGATGCCCCCTCCGGCGGAGCTCAGGAAAAGGCCCCAAGATGGGATCTCACGGGTACAGAAGGTTGCGGCGGTGGAATTAGGGTTTTGGCTCTGTATCTGGTAGTTTGGGGGTACGTAGGTATATATAGGAGGAAGAAGTACGTCGGTGGAGCAATGTGGGCCCCACGAGGGTGGAGGGCGTGCCTGGGGGGGTAGGCACGCCCCCTACCTCGTGCCTTCCTGGTTGCTTTCTTGAAGTAGGGTCCAAGTCCTCTGGACCGCGTTCGTTTCAAAAATCACATTCCCGAAGGTTTCATTCCGTTTGGACTCCGTTTGATATTCTTTTTCTGTGGAACTCTGAAATAGGCAAAAAACAACAATTCTGGGCTGGGCCTCCGGTTAATAGGTTAGTCCCAAAAATAATATAAAAGTGTATAATAAATCCCAATAATGTCCAAAACAGAATATAATATAGCATGGAACAATAAAAAATTATAGATACATTGGAGACGTATCACCATCCCCCTCTCCAACACCTCCTCCTCCTCCGTAGCGCTTGGCGAAGCTCTGCCAGAGAACCACGAGCTCCATCACCACCACGTCGTCGTGCTGTCAGAGTTCTCCCTCAACTTCCCCTCTCCCCTTGCTGGATCAAGAAGGAGGAGACGTCCTGGGGCTGTACGTGTGTTGAACGTGGAGGCGCCGTTGTTCAACGCTTAGATCGGAATCGACCACGATCTGAATCACTGCGTGTACGACTCCACCAACCGCGTTCTTGCAATGCTTCCGGTTAGCGATCTTCAAGGGTATGAAGATGCACTCCCTCTCTCTCGTTGCTAGCATCTCCTAGATTGATCTTGGTGACACGTAGGAATTTTTTGAATTATTTCTACGTTCCCCAACAGCGAGATGATGCATTACGGAACGAGTAAAGAGACTTGCCAGTAATGAGATTGAACTAGGTATGATGATACCGACGATCGAATCTCGGGCAAGTAATATACCGATGACAAAGGGAATAACGTATGTTGTTATGCGGTTTTACCGATAAAGATCTTCATAGAATATGTAGGAGCCAATATGAGCATCCAGGTTCTGCTATTGGTTATTGATCTGGGATGTGTCTCGGTCATGTCTACATAAGTTCTCGAACCCGTAGGGTCCGCACGCTTAACGTTCGATGACGATTTGTATTATGAGTTATGTGATTTGATGACCGAAGTTTGTTCAGAGTCCCGGATGAGATCACGGACATGACGAGGAGTCTCGAAATGGTCGAGAGGTAATTAAAGATCGATATATTGGAAGGTTATATTCGAACACCGGAATGGTTCCGAAGTGTTTTGGGTATTTTTCGGAGTGCCGGGAGGTTATTGGAACCCCCGGGAGAGTAATAGGCCTTAATGGGCTTTAGGGGAAACAAGAGAAGGGCCTGAAGGGGTAGCCGCGGCCCCCCCATGGGCTGGTCCGAATTGGACTAGGAGGGGGCGGTGTCGGTGTCAAAACCGGCGGATCTCGGGTAGGGGGTCCCAAACTGTGCATCTAAGGTCGATGATACCAGGAGACAGGGGACACAATGTTTTACCCAGGTTCGGGCCCTCTCTGTGGAGGTAATACCCTATGTCCTGCTTGATTAATCTTGATGAATATGAGTATTACAAGAGTTGATCTACCACGAGATCGTAATGACTAAACCCTAAAAGTCTAGTCTGGCTATGATTATTCCGGGGTATCTACGGACCTAGCCCTCCGGTTTATATAAGCACAAGAGGGATCTAGGGTTACACAAGGTCGGTTACAAAGAAAGGAATATTCATATTTGGTCGCTAAGCTTGCCTCCCACGCCAAGGAGAGTCCCATCCGGACATAGGAGAGAGTCTTCGGTCTTGTTTCTTCACAGCCCATTAGTCTGACCCATGTCCAACAGGCCGGGCGCTCGAGGACCCCGTAGTCCATGACTCCCTCAGTAGCCCCTGTACCAGGCTTCAATGACGAGGTGTCCGGCACACAGATTGTCTTCGGCATTGCAAGGCGGGTTCCCCTTTCCGAATACTTCAGGATAGTCTTCGGACGAAACGACAATGTCCGGACCTGCAACACAAGTACCACAGCCGTAGAGTATAGTATTTTACGAGTCCAATCTATTGATAATAATTTTTATAACGTGACATCAAGCTCGTCCGGTTATTTATTTTGAACCGTTTCCTATCCCACAGTTCCACGTTTCGAGGCGTGGTTGTTATTGGCACGTCCTGTCGAAGCAAAGATCGTGTCCCCTCATTGCGGGATTCTCATCAATACGAGCGTGGGTAACCCAACCGTTCTATTGGAAAGATTCCTTAGGAATGGGAAAGTCTTCAGGCTCAGGAGGAGGCGTTCAATACCCGGTGCCTTTATAAAGGAACCAAGGGCCGTCTTTTTACGCCAAACCTCTCCTCAGCCTTTCCAACCTCAAGTTCTAGCACCCAAGGTTCGACTTCATTGCTCCAAGCTTCCCCATCCTATCCGGGCCCAGCCCTCAAGGTCGATGGGTGGCTTCCTCCGTTTCAGAGGAGGATATTGCAAAGCTTCGAGCGGCCAGATACTTGACCACGGAGATCCCCCAGAGGCTTCCTGCTCAAGGACAGGTTATTCCGACCCCCAGATCAGGCGAGAGGGTCGTATTCATCCCTCACTTCCTCTGAGGGCTAGGGTTCGCTCTCCACCCCTTTGTACGGGGGCTAATGTTTTATTACGGACTAGATTTTCATGATCTAACTCCAGATTCTCTCCTCCACGTCTCGACGTTTATCATCACGTGCGAGGCCTTCCTCCGAACCCCCCCACACTTCGGCCTATGGATCAAGACCTTTAGTGTGAAGCCGAAGGTAGTCGACCGGGAACAAGCGGAGTGTGGCGGTGCTATAGTAAGCAAGCTTACCAACACTCTCTGGCCAAAAGGCTCTTTCACCGAAACTTCCAACCAATGGCAGCGAGAGTGGTTTTACATCACGGAACCCCGTAGTACTAAGTGGGCTGCTCTGCGTTCCGTTCCGGCCCTCCGTTACAGCTTGCATCATGGATCAATAAGGGGTTGGACTAGGGATCAGTTGATGAAGTGCAGACTCTACAGAGCCGCATCCGAACCCTCCTTGAGAAGGACATAGATCTTGTCGATGTGATTCAAGAAATGCTAGTCCGCCGAGCTCTGCCATGCCAGCGTAGGCCTCTCCGCATGTGGGAGTTTAATCCAGAAGGACCACGAACCCTCCAACACTTCTTCGGCATTACGCACAAAGGGATGTGGAAGTTGTTTTTCGGGAAATGAAAACATTGGCTGGACACCACTGAGGACGCCGGCCTCAACTGCAACCATCCAGATACCCCGTTAAGCACTCGACTTCTGAACACTTTGTATTTAAGTATGCCGTAATACATTACTGAGCAAACTATCTTCTTCCAGGGCTGGATAAAGAAAGCAGAACTAATTAGGTGTTCGGCCCCCCTTCCCGAAGGCTCGGCGGATCCCATATTAACAAGGATGCTGGCCCCGGCTCCATACCAGATGCCTGTGAAGGAGAGCAAAGCGGAGAGTGGGAGGACCAAAGATGGCCTCCATCCCGAAGGTATATCAGACATTGTGTCCGAGGGAATCAAGATTCCATCACCCAAAGATAAACATGAAGGGGAGGTCAACATCTCTTCCCCCCACGGAAAGAAAAGGGCCGCCTCCGAAGATTGCGAGGAAAAGGCTCCTAAGCGAGGCAAGATGCCTCTGACAGGTGGCCCGGGCTTGGAGGACGATGTCATCGTGCAGTCCCACGACGAGGACGAGCCTCAGGCCAAATCGTAAGTGAACAAGGGTGTTTTAAACATGTCCTGTTCCTTTCTTGTAACATCTAGAATATATGTTTTTTGCAGTTCGGCACGCAGTCTTCTTCAACAGTCCTCTTCCTCGGGGGACCTTCTCCCGGGGATGATGGAAAGCGAGACGCCTCCACCGGTCTCCTCGCCCAATAGGGCGGACGACTTCGAGGTATCGTCGCAGAGGGTCTCCCCGATCAACAAGTGGTGCAAGGGATGAAGACACCATTCGAAGGTGATACTTCGGAGGCCCAGGGCCCGGGGGCCAACAATGAAGGTCCCGAGCAGTCCGGGCTACAGCCGAATACGAATAAATGGATTCCTTCAAAGGGAGGCCGTACTCTTCAGCATCCTCCGGGAACCTAGAGGCGTCGGATACATTGACGAACATGTTGCGACAGGCATCCCTCTTAGAGGAACATCGTACCTTGATGGGCACAATGGTTGAAAAGGTCCTGTCCGCGAAAAGTGGATTGAATGAGGCCTTCGTGAGCCTGCTAAGAGGCTTCGAGGTTTGTACTATAATATGTTCGATTGTGTTTTATTCACAAAATACACTTGTGGATAGATAATAGCCCCTGAGACTTTGATCGGCTTCCCGATGGAGGCGATCAGAGGATCAAAATATATGCCCAGAAAATAATCTGATTAATTGGAACACAAGCTGTGACCTCTCCGGTAACTGCCCGGACTACAGAAGTTGCGGATTTGCAACACAAGATTGATGAGGCAGATAAGGATATCGCGCTTATCAACAGGCGACTTGACAAGGCGCAAGGTATGTTTTTTGGGGCAGCCATACTATGCACGTGTTTATAATATAAGCATGTTGCAAAGAATTGTGCAATAAGATGTACATATCTGCGGATGGTGCTACCGCCGACGAAGTCCTTCGGGCTGAGCTAGCCCGGGCCAAGGAGCAGGCCCAGATTAGTAATGCGGCTGCCGAAAAGGCATCTGCCGAGCCAAAGGCCGAACAGGCTGCTCGGCACCGATGCGAGGAGAAAATATCCTCGATGACGGTTGAACTAAAGGAGGCCGTTAGCCGCTGCGGATTTCTCGAGAGGGATAATAAAGCCAAAACGGGTGATCTTGACAAGGCCTTACAAGAGGCAAGAGAGGCCCTGTCCGAATCTAGAGCGGCCTGGGAGGAGATCCGGTAAGCTGGGGAGATCGCGGCTGGTAAACCCTTTTTACTGCAAACTAAGTTCGGCGATCCGAATTATGCCCCGCTTAATCAAGTGTGGAGTTCTCCAGATGCTTTATTGGATTTGCCGAAGAGTGCTTCCGATGCGGCGCAGTTTTACCAAGCACAAGAAGGGTATGCAACGGAGAAGCTTTTCTGGTCGCAATTTGGTGCGTCAAAGCGCCCACTGTTGTTGAACGAACAGATGACCCAATGGGCAGAACTATACCGGATATCTGGCGCTGCCATGAAAGACGCCGTGGTCCGACTGTGGCCGGCCGAGCCAATTCTGGATAGTTATTTTGGTTTGGTGCGGCGACTTGCTGCCGCGGCGCCGTGCATCGACGCTGTTAAGCGATCCATGTGCATTTAAGGTGCACGGATGGCCCTTGCCCATGTGAAAACATACTGGACGAAGATGAAGGCCATCGATGTTGCAGCGAAGAGTCCACCCAAGGGAAAGGACCAGTACGCACCAGAGCATTATTTCGAAGATGTCTTAGCGGCTGCCCGGTTGATAGAGGGTCAGTGCTCGAAAGATATGATATTCGAGTGAGATGTATTGACATTGTGAAAGACAATATTATCAAATAATAAAGTTTATTTTAGAGCTGCTTACAAGCTTTGAATCCTCCTATGCGGCCGTTTTTATATAATCTGAAAGATTTCCAGTCGTCGGCTTCAACCCCCTTGTAAGAAATACGGGGGTGTTCGGAATAGCAGTTGATCACTCTTAACCCAATGTCTTGGTCCAAAAAGGAGGTGTCAATGCGGTGAACTAGGCAATCGAACTATAGGGTGTTAACACTTTCACTTAGCCATAGGAGTTTTATGGTGGATCTATGATATAGATCCTGTTATGTACGCAGTTATCCCAATGTGGTGCATTACATGTATGACCCGAAAGAAGGTCCTTCGTATAGTACGGGGGAATCTCAAAAGATCCCATTAAGTCGTCAAGCGGTTGACCAGCTCTCGCCGCATCATGACAGTCAGTTTTCGGCTTTCTCTACTGAGGTGTTTGACCAGGTGAATCAGAAACACAATCGCAGTAGTTCTCCCTTTACTACCCTAGCCGATAGAGCGGAACGTAGGTAGCAAGCACAGGAGCCGGGCAACCCAACTATTGACCCAAGACATGATTCGGAGCTGATGCATATAAGGCCGAACTCACGACGCCGAAGTATGCTATGAAGTTGTTCGGACTTTGTTGGCAACTCATTTTGTTCCAATGTCAAGCCCCTGGCAAGGTATGCTGGGTTGGGTGTGTGAAACAACAAAAAGGAGCAAAATTCGATTCTTTATAGAAAAGTGAATACCGGATACGGAGTATGTTCACTAGAACCTAACTGACATGCCAATTGTCATTTTTATAGATAATAACGCCACAACCACGGCTATTTGACATGCCAGGGGTCGGCGACTGAGGTGAAAGGATCGAGAAGAGGTGTCTAGAGGGGGGGGGGTGATTAGACACTAAGTACCAAAAGTTGCAGTTTTTAATTTCTTTAAGTTGAAGTGGAGTTTTGGCACAAGTTTAACAAACACAATACATATCAAGCAAGCATGCAAAGAGTATATGAGCAGCAGAAAGTAAAGCGTGCAACTTGCAAGAATGTAAGGGGAAGGGTTTGGAGAATTCAAACGCAATTGGAGACACGGATGTTTTTGTCGTGGTTCCGATAGGTGGTGCTATCGTACATTCACGTTGATGGAGACTTCAACCCACGAAGGGTAACGGTTGCGCGAGTCCACGGAGGGCTCCACCCACGAAGGGTCCACGAAGAAGCAACCTTGTCTATCCCATCATGGCCATCGCCCACGAAGGACTTGCCTCACTAGCGGTAGATCTTCACGAGGTAGGTGATCTCCTTGCCCTTACAAACTCCTTGGTTCAACTCCACAATCTTGTCGGAGGCTCCCAAGTGACACCTAGCCAATCTAGGAGACACCACTCTCCAAGAAGTAACAAATGGTGTGTTGATGATGAACTCCTTGCTCTTGTGCTTCAAATGATAGTCTCCCCAACACTCAACTCTCTCTCACAGGATTTGGATTTGGTGGAAAGAAGATTTGAGTGGAAAGCAACTTGGGGAAGGCTAGAGATCAAGATTCATATGGTGGGAATGGAATATCTTGGCCTCAACACATGAGTAGGTGGTTCTCTCTCAGAAAATGTGTATTGGAAGTGTAGGTATGTTCTGATGGCTCTCTCCATGAATGAAGAGTGGGTGGAGGGGTATATATAGCCTCCACACAAAAACTAACCGTTACACACAATTTACCAATCTCGGTGAGACCGAATTGAGAAACTCGGTCGGACCGATTTAGCAAACCTAGTGACCGTTAGGATTTTCGGTGGGACTGAGATGCAACTCGGTAGGACCGATATGGTTAGGGTTAGGGCATAACGTAATCTCGGTGAGACCGATTACACAAACTCGGTGGGACCGATTTTGGTAATAAGCTAACCAGAGAGTTGGTCAGGCAAACTTGGTGAGACCGATTACACAAACTCGATGGGACCGATTTTGGTAATAAGCTAACCAGAAAGTTTGCATTGTAATCTCGGTAGGACCGATTTTGGTAATGGACATACACAGAGAGATTACAATCCCATCTCGGTGAGACCGAGATCCCTATCGGTGAAACTGATTTGCCTAGGGTTTGTGGCAGTGGCTATGACATCTGAACTCGGTGGCGCCGGATAGAAGAACCGGTGGGGCCGAGTTTGACTTTTGATTTAGGTCATATGTGGATGTGGGTAAGGTAGTTGAGGGTTTTGGAGCATATCACTAAGCACTTTGAGCAAGAAAGCCATTACGCAACACCTCATCCCCTCTTGATAGTATTGGCTTTTCCTATAGACTCAATGTGATCTTGGATCACTAAAATAGAAAATGTAGAGTCTTGATCTTGAATCTTGAGCTAATCCTTTGTCCTTAGCATCTTGAAGGGGTTCCACATCCTTTAGTCCATGCCACTTAATTTGTTGAACTTGTCTGAAACATACTAGGTAAAAGTATTAGTCCAACAAGAGATATGTTGTCATTAATTATCAAAATCACGCAGGGAGCACTTGTGCTTTCAATCTCCCCCTTTTTGGTAATTGATGGCAACATACATCAAAGCTTTAGATAACGATATAGAGAATAGCAAGTAAAGCTTTGGAAAGACATGTAACAAGCATAGGCTCCCCCTACATGTATGCAATCATGTGAATATGGAATATAGAAGCATGTGAGAGCATAACCATGACAGTGTAGCAATGTGTTACATGTATCTTGGCTATATGCATCAGGGCAAAAGATATGAATATGGGAAATGTACCTTCATGCCCATGAGTCCTTCTTGCAAATAGTATGTACATCAGCAAGAATTTCTCATACACATGACTATGATGCATATACTTACCTTGTGGTCTTGAGTTGGCTAGGATGGGATGAGCCTGCGTAAACAAGGTTAGATAACACAGATGCACCCACTAGCTAGAGCAAACAAAAGAAACCACAAGAGTACCAAGACTGGGATGACATGTAGAGTGAGTACAGAGTACCACGATAGATATTGACATGTCCCCAAAGAGATAGATATGCAATGAATTTAATAAATTTCTGTCCCTTGGATGTCTTGCTCCCCCTGAATCTAGCATGGGATACTGGGAGAAGATAGGGAATAGAAAAACAGAGCTCAAAGAAACAAATGAATAGAGCTAATGCAAATAAGCACATATGAACATGTATTTCCCCCAAGAAGACATGTGGCATCTCTCCTCTTGAACATCAAGCATCTGGGATCCTTGAAGATTACTCTTTCCTAGAGTATTCCCTCCCCCTAGAGATCTCCCCCCCTAGAGATATGATTAAGCTTTGATGTGATCTCTCTCTCCCCCTTTGACATCAATTTCCAAGAAGGGTCTTCTGGAATTTGTTGTGAATGGGTTCGGTCCTTGAATCACAGTACAAAGGATTAAGGTAAATGTGATGCTTGCAGAGGACAAGATTCATTGAGTGGAGCTGGATCAAGAATAAAGCAGGAATAAATGGCAAAATGTTTTTCCTGTAGTGAAATCGGTGTCACCGAGTTGTATGCTTCGGTTGCTCCAAAAATCTTCGGCTAGACCAGAGACATGAAACCGGTGGAACCGAGTTCATCACAGAGAAAAACACTTGTCACCTTAGCTCACTGGACAAATAAGATCTCACAAAGATTTGCAATGAATTGGATGCAGAAAATGCAGAACAAAAAGCAAAGAAAAGAAACTAAAAGATCTAGATGAAGTTTTTTTGAAAGGGGAAACATATATGCATGAGACAAATGCAAGAACACAGAAAAGAACACAAGAGAACTTCATCTATAGTTGGGCGGTGACAAAGTCACCTATATTAGAGTATATTGACTTAGGAGTCAAGTGAGATCACTTGATCATAGGTCGTACTCATCGTTTAAGCTCAAAATGGGGTTACCATTTTTCATTTAAGTATCTTGATGTATTCGCATCTTGTTGAGTTGCTTTGACTCATGACTTGGAGTAAAGCTACTCTAAGATGGAATAACATACCTTGGGTGGCGGTGTTGATCTTGATCATGTAGTTAAACTTGTGTGGGTTGCTCAAGGTTGATGTAGCCCATCAAGAATTGGGAGCACCCTTTGGATTTTGAGTTCATCTACCTACATGGGTTAGTTTTCGCAAGGAAGAGCACTTGTGTATCCAACATGACAATCATGAAACTCAACATAGAATTTGTTAAAGGATATGTTTGAAAGGTTTCGTGCTTCCTTGTCATCAACCACCATTGTGTAGAGACTTGGTGATGTAGAGATTGCTCAAGATGTGAGTGAGTTGCAATATCATAGAATTAGATTCATCCAAGTACCTACAAGGGTTAGATAACATGCAAGATGCAAATTTTCAAGACATAAGATAATCATCATAGGAGAAATATCAAGTGATTAGTCATAAGCTCAAGTCTTGCATGTATCCAATGGAGTTCCTACTCCAAGTTTGAAGCATAAATGATGTTCAATTCACCTCTTAACCTGCAAAAAACTTTCTCATCAAGTGGTTTAGTGAATATATCCGCTAATTACTTATTGGTGCGAACATGCTTAAGGTTTATGTCACCCTTAGCAACGTGATCTCGAATGAAATGATGACGAACTTCAATATGCTTAGTTCGAGAGTCTTGCACGGGATTGTGAGCAATCTTGATAGCACTTTCATTGTCACAAAGTAATGGAACATGTTTCACATATATCCCATAATCTTTAAGAGTTTGGGTCATCCAAAGTAATTGAGCACAACATGAACCAGCGGCAATGTATTCCGCTTCGGCGGTGGATAAGGATACCGAGTTTTGTTTCTTGGAAGACCAAGACACAAGAGATCTACCAAGGAATTGACAAGTACCCGAAGTGGACTTTCTATCAACCTTGTCACCAACATAGTCCGAGTCGGAGTAGCCAACAAGATCAACGGAAGCCCTCTTTGGATACCAAATGCCAAAATTTGGTGTATGTATTAAGTATCTCACTATCCTCTTCACGGCCTTAAGATGACATTCCTTAGGAGCAGCTTGATATCGTGCACACATGCACACACTTAGCATGATATCGGGATGTGAAGCACATAGATATAACAATGAACCAATCATAGAGCGGTAAACTTTTTGATCAACTAGTTCACCATCTTTGGTCAAATCAAGATGTCCACTAGTAGGCATGGGTGTATTCATACCTTTGCATTCTTGCATATTGAACTTCTTGAATAAGTCCTTGGTGTACTTTGTTTGAGAGACAAAGGTGCCTTCCTTAGTTTGCTTGATTTGCAAACCAAGAAAGAATTTGAGTTCACTCATCATAGACATCTCAAACTTCTCCGACATTAGCTTCCCAAACTTTTCACTAAAATGAGGATTAGTTGATCCAAATATAATATCATCGACATAAATTTGGCCTACAACTAGTTCTCCATTAACCCTTTTAGTAAAAAGAGTAGAATCTATTTTTCCAATTTCAAAGCCTTTTTCAATAAGGAACTTGGTCAAGCATTTATACCATGATCTAGGAGCTTGTTTAAGACCATAAAGGGCTTTGTGAAGTTTGTAGACATGATTAGGTTCCTTAGGATTGACAAAGCCGGGAGGTTGCTTAACATAAACTTCCTCCTCAATTTCACCATTTAGAAAAGCACTTTTAATGTCCATTTGGTACAAAGTGATATCATGGTGATTAGCATAAGCAAGTAAGATGCGAATGGACTCAAGTCTAGCAACGGGAGCATATGTCTCACCATAGTCCATACCTTCGACTTGTGTGTAGCCTTGGGCGACGAGACATGCTTTGTTGCGAACCACTTTTCCATCTTCATCTTGCTTGTTGCGAAACACCCATTTCGTACCGATGATGTTGTGGTTGTTGTCGGGCTTCTCGACCAATGTCCACACTTGATTTCTCTCAAAGTTGTGTAGCTCTTCATGCATAGCATTTATCCAGTCCGGATCCTCCAATGCTTCTTCAACCTTCATAGGTTCAATGCTAGATATGAATGAGTAATGTTCACAAAAGTTAGCCAAACGAGTTTTAGAGCGAGTGATTCTCCCGGTTTGGATATCATTGTAGATTTACTCCACGGGATGATCTTTAGCAATTCTTGCTCGAACTCGTGAAAGCTTTTGCTTGGGTCTTGGTTGAACATCTTCTTCATCTTGTTCTTCTTCTTGGACTTCTTCATTGTTAGCGTTGTCGTTCTCTTGTCGTGGTGGAGAAGGAGGTTGTTGACGTTCGTCTTGGTGCACTTCCTCGTTTTCTTCATCTTGGTGTGTCCCACTCGTGGATGCTTCCGTATCAACTCTTGGTTCACCTTGTCGTGAGGTAGAAGCTTCCACTTGGATGGACGAGGTACTCTCCTTCATCTCCGTTGGACGAATCTTGCCAATAGACAAGTCTTGGATTGCTTCCGAGGGATCTTTGTCTCCTACATCAATTGGCAATTGCTCTACTTGTGAGCCGTTAGATTCATCAAACTTCACATCTACCGTTTCTTCAACCTTTCGGGTGAAATTGTTGTAGACACGGTATGTGTGAGAGTTTGAACCATAACCAAGTAGAAAACCTTCATGAGACTTAGGAGCAAATTTAGAACGACGATGCTTATCAAGAATGTAGCACTTTGAGCCGAATACTCGAAAGTATCCAACTTGGAGTTTGTTACCGGTGAGGAGCTCGTATGCCGTCTTGCCGAGTAGCTTGTGAAGATACAAGCGATTTGTTGCATGACAAGCTGTCTCAACCGCTTCCTCCCAAAAGTGTTTTGGCGTCTTGTACTCATCAAGCATCATTCTTGCCATCTCGATAAGAGTCCGGTTCTTCCTCTCAACGACTCCATTTTGTTGAGGTGTGTACGTAGCCAAGAACTCATGTGCAATCCCTTCTTCGTCAAGAAAGGTGTCTACATTTGCGTTCTTGAACTCCGTTCCGTTGTCGCTCCGAACCTTCTTGATCTTCACGTCAAATTGATTTTGGGCCTTCCTAGCAAAGTTTTTGAAGATCTTTTGGACCTGCGATTTGTCATCAAGAAATAACACCCACGTAAATCTTGAAAAATCATCAACTATGACTAGACCAAATGAGTTACCACCGAGACTCTTGTAGGCATTTGGACCAAAGAGATCCATGTGAAGTAGCTCGAGTGGTCTTCTTGTGGTCATGATGTTCTTAGCGCGATGACTTCCTCCAACTTGTTTCCCTGCTTGACAAGCACTACAAAGTCTATCCTTGTCAAATATGACATCGTTAACGCCAAGGATATGATTTCCTTTAATGAGTTTGTCAAGGTTTCGCATGCCCACATGGCCTAGCCTTCTATGCCACAACCAGCCTTTAGAAGATTTAGCAATTAAGCAAGTTCTAGGTTGAGCCTTTTTAGTGAAATCAACAATGTAAAGATCTCCTCTATGTATACCGGTAAAGACCATTTTATGATTATCTCTATGAAACACTTGGCAGTCTACTTCAGTAAATAGGACATTGAAACCAAAATCAGCAAGTCTAGATACTGAAAGTAAGTTGTAGCCAAGAGATTCAACGAGCATGACATTTTGTATGGAGCTATCATGTGAGATGGCCACCTTACCAAGGCCAACCACCTTACCCTTTGAATTATCACCAAAAGTGACATACTTTCGAGGGCCGTCGTTTCCAGCAAGCTCACGGAACATGTCTTTATCTCCGGTCATATGATCAGTACATCCACTATCAAGGACCCATTCCTTTCCTCCAGCCATGTAGCCGCGAAGATTTTCCATAAGACCAAGGTGTCTCATCGCATCATCGAGATCATAGTCACTATCATCATCCACATCATAGTATCCATGTTCAACATCATTTTGTGATTGATCAATTCCTAGAGAGGGTAATTCATTAGACAAATGATCATCACAATGGTCACCTTTATGAATTCTAATAGCTTCGGATATGATATCGCTAATGATCCCAACATTTCCTATGGCACGCATGAGATTGGTAAGCTCAAATAGACAATCACCAAAGCTAGGATCACTAGAATTCATCTTACTCAAAGCAATAGACTTATGGAGAATTTCGTCTAAATTTTTCAAGGAATAATATGGAAATCGTTCCTCAAGAAATTTCCATATAGTATAGGCACAATCAAGAGTATGCAAACTAGCAATCAAATTTTTGGGCAATCCTCTTATGATAAGATTGATGGTTCTAAGATTGCGAATCATGTCAAGATCCTCTTTGGGTGTGGGATGCAAGGGATCAATATGAGGTGCACAAGGGCTAGCAATGTACTTGTTCAAGTGATATTCATTGAAAATCTCAAGCATTTCATTTTTCCACTCATGAAAATATTCTCCATCAAGAATAGGCACTCTATGTCTAAGACTCCCCAAAGTAGACACATCCATCTTCCTCCAAAGGTGTTTAAACCAAGGCAATGGAGACCAAGGCTCTGATACCAATTGAAAGGATCAAGAAGAGGTGTCTAGAGCGGGGGTGATTAGACACTAAGTACCAAAAGTTGTAGTTTTTAATTTCTTTAAGTTGAAGTGGAGTTTTGGCACAAGTTTAACAAACACAATACATATCAAGCATGCAAAGAGTATATGAGCAGCGGAAAGTAAAGCATGCAACTTGTAAGAATGTAAGGAGAAGGGTTTGGAGAATTCAAACGCAATTGGAGACACGAATGTTTTTGTCGTGGTTCCGATAGGTAGTGCTATCGTACATCCACGTTGATGGAGACTTCAACCCACGAAGGGTAACGGTTGCGCGAGTCCACGGAGGGCTCCACCCATGAAGGGTCCACAAAGAAGCAACCTTGTCTATCCCATCATGGCCATCGCCCACGAAGGACTTGCCTCACTAGCGGTAGATATTCACGAAGTAGGCGATCTCCTTGCCCTTACAAACTCCTTGGTTCAACTCCACAATCTTTTCGAAGGCTCCCAAGTGACACCTAGCCAATCTAGGAGACACCACTCTCCAAGAAGTAACAAATGGTGTGTTGATGATGAACTCCTTGCTCTTGTGCTTCAAATGATAGTCTCCCCAACACTCAACTCTCTCTCACAGGATTTGGATTTGGTGGAAAGAAGATTTGAGTGGAAAGCATCTTGGGGAAGGCTAGATATCAATATTCATATGGTGGGAATGGAATATCTTGGCCTCAACACATGAGTAGGTGGTTCTCTCTCAGAAAATGTGTATTGGAAGTGTAGGTATGTTCTGATGGCTCTCTCCTGAATGAAGAGTGGGTGGAGGGGTATATATAGCCTCCACACAAAAACTAACTACCAATCTTGGTGAGACCGAATTGAGAAACTCGGTCGGACCAATTCAGCAAATCTAGTGACCGTTAGGGTTTTCGGTGGGACCGACTATATCAACTCAGTGGGACCGATGTGCTAGGGTTAGGGTAAATCCAAAACTCGGTTTGACCGATTACTCAAACCCTGTGGGGCCGATTTGGGTAATAAGCGAAACAGATAGTTGGCGAAGCGAACACGGTGGGGCCGATTGCATATCTCGGTGGGACCGAAAATATTGTAGTAGGTAATAGAGAGTTTGCAAGCCCATCTCGGTGAGACCGAGATCCCATCGGTGAGACCGAACTGATTAGGGTTTCTGGCAGTGGCTATGTCAACTGAACTCGGTGGCTCCGGATACAAAGAATCGGTGGGCCGAGTTGGATATTTGGTGTGGGACATATATGGAAGTGAGAAAGTGGTTGAGGGCTTTGGAGCATATCACTAAGCACTTTGAGCAAGCAAGCCATTAAGCAACACCTCATCCCCTCTTGATAGTATTGGCTTTTTCTATAGACTCAATGTGATTCTTGGATCACTAAAATAGAAAATGTAGAGTCTTGATCTTGAAGCTTGAGCCAATCCTTTGTCCTTAGCATCTTGAAGGGGTTCCACATCCTTTAGTCCATGCCACTTAATTTGTTGAACTTGTCTGAAA